>NC_056588.1:26122539-26182539 GCF_018340385.1 Cyprinus carpio
AAGAACAACTTGATGATGTAACAGAAAACTATGGACTCTTTCTTTTTCTAGCATTTTAAATACAGTTGCTCCTTTACGCTTAAGGAAGGTTAAGGAAAACAGTCTGACACCGTGGTGTAATGAGCACATTCACACCCTAAAGAGAGCAGCCCGGAAAATGGAGCGCAGCTGGAGGAAAACAAAACTAGAGGTATTTCATATTTCTTGGAGGGAAAGTAACCTATCCTACAGAAAAGCATTAAAAACTGCTATATCTGATTACTTTTCATCTATTTTAGAAGAAAACAAACATAACCCCAGATATTTATTCAATACAGTGGCTAAATTAACGAAAAATAAAGCATCAACAAGTGTTGACATTTCCCAACATCACAGCAGTAATGACTTTATGAACTACTTTACTTCTAAGATCGACACTATTAGAGATAAAATTGTAACCATGCAGCCGTCAGCTACAGTATCACATCAGACAGTGCACTATAGATCCCCTGAGGAACAGTTCCACTCATTCTCTACTATAGGAGAGGAAGAATTGTATAAACTTGTTAAATCATCTAAACCAAGAACATGTATGATTGACCCTATTCCATCTAAGCTCCTAAAAGAGGTGCTTCCAGAAGTCATAGATCCCCTTCTGACTATTATTAATTCCTCATTGTTATTAGGATATGTCCCCAAAACATTCAAACTGGCTTTTATTAAGCCTCTCATCAAAAAACCACAACTTGACCCCAAAGAACTAGTTAATTACAGACCGATCTCGAATCTCCCTTTTCTGTCCAAGATACTAGAAAAGGTAGTATCCTCACAATTATATTCCTTCTTAGAGAAAAATTATATCTGTGAGGACTTCCAGTCAGGATTTAGACCGTATCATAGTACTGAGACTGCTCTCCTTAGAGTTACAAATGACCTGCTCTTATCATCTGATGGTGGTTGTATCTCTCTATTAGTGCTATTGGATCTTAGTGCTGCGTTCAACACTATTGACCACACCATTCTTTTGCATAGACTAGAACACTTTGTTGGCATTAATGGAAGTGCATTAACATGGTTTAAATCGGACTTGATGACCGCCATCAATTGGTAGCAGTGAATGAAGAGGTATCATATCGATCACAAGTGCAGTATGGAGTACCTCAAGGCTCAGTACTAGGGCCGTTACTCTTCACCCTTTACATGTTACCCTTGGGAAATATCATCAGGAAACACGGTATTAGCTTTCACTGTTATGCTGATGATACTCAGCTCTATGTTTCTTTACATACCAATTTGTACATTTGAAAAACCAATTTCGATAAAACTAATGGAATCCAGTTTTTTTAGCATAGGCGATATAAAAAAAAGCCACGTGGATGACGAGTAAAAATAGATTTCTTACTGCTAAATTCTGAAAAAACAGAGGTGTTAATTATAGCTTAACCTAAAACCCCAGTCTGCATGTAAATAACCTAGAAACGTTGCTCTAAGCCTTGAATGGCTGCTCTGTCAATTCTTCGTCGCCCATCAGTTAGGAACCTAGGTGTGCTCATGCTGTGATACTGCAAAAACTCTTTCCTTAGAAAATACAGAGCCAGTGCGGGGAGGAGTTATATACTCAGCATGGCTTGTTTCAAAATTGCCTTTTTCCATCTGTGGGACAAAAATATATCTAAATTACTGGCCTATGTCTCACGTTTGAGCTCCCAATGAGAACTCCGGTCAGAATATGCGTTAATCCGTTGTGTTTTTTGTTGTGAAACGTTTTGCATGCCTCAAGGGCGATTCGATTATCATGTGTGAATTCTGTTAATGGCAGTGGAACACAGCAGCGACTTCTGGCACGCTGTGAAAAAACAACTACTCCAGTCTAACTCGGCTTTAAAATGCAGCAAAATGCAGCAGCTAGTTCTTACTAGAACCAGGAAGTATGACCATATTAGCCCGGGTCCTGTCAACACTGCACTGGCTCCCTATCAAACATCGTATAGATTTTAAAATCTTGATAATTACTTATAAAGCCCCTGAATGGTTTAGCACCTCAGTATTTGAACGAGCTCTTGTTACATTATAGTCCTCCACGTCCACTGCGTTCTCAAAACTCTGGCAATTTGATAATACCTAGAATATCAAAGTCAACTGCGGGGGGCAGATCCTTCTCCTATTTAGCGCCCAAACTCTGGAATAACCTACCTAACATTGTTCGGGAGGCAGACACACTCTTGCAGTTTAAATCTAGATTAAAGACCCATCTCTTTAACCTGGCTTACACATAACATACTAATACACTTCTAATATCCAAATCCGTTAAAGGATTTTTAGGCTGCATTAATTAGGTAAACCGGAACCGGGAACACTTCCCATAACATCCCGATGTACTTGGTACATCATTAGAAGAATGTCATCTACGCTCATATTAGTCTGTTTCTCTCTCTGTTTCCGAGGTCACCGTAGCCACCAGATCCAGTCTGTATCCAAGTCAGAGGGTCACTGCAGTCACCCGGATCCAGTACGTATCCAGCCCAGATGGTGGATCAGCACCTAGAAAGGACCTCTACACCCCTGAAAGACAGCGGAGACCAGGACAACTAGAGCCCCAGAGACAGATCCCCTGTAAAGACCTTGTCTCAGACGACCACCGGGACAAGACCACAGGAAACAGATGATTCTTCTGCACAATCTGACTTTGCTGCAGCCTGGAATTGAACTGCTGGTTTCCTCTGGTCAGAGGAGAACTGGCCCCCCGACTGAGCCTGGTTTCTCCCAAGGTTTTTTTCTCCATTCTGTCACTGATGGAGTTTTGGTTCCTTGCCGCTGTCGCCTCTGGCTTGCTTTGTTGGGGACACTTCATTTACAGTGATATCGAGACTTGATTGCAAATTATTGCACAGATACTATTTAAACTGAACTGAGCTGCATGATAACATCACTGAATTCAATGATGAACTGCTTTAACTGTCATTCTGCATTATTTACACACTGTTTTCCTAATTGATGTTGTTTAGTTGCTTTGACACAATCTGTTTTGTTTAAAGCGCTATATAAATAAAGGTGACTTGACTTGACTGCCCTTCTCCTTCAGAAAATATTACAGCGCTCTAGGACACGACTACGTCTGTTTTCCTGAATAACTTCAATCCCTGCTTTTGCTCTTTCACAATATCTCACATGTTATAACAGCTTCTGTATTACTCCGTTATTTTATAAAATGAATGATGGGGAGTTTTAAATTCATTGACATCTTATGTCTAAATGTGCCATCATTTGTTTTGAGAGATATGACACAGAACAAAATTATTTGTAAAAAAAAAATGACTTAAAGACGACATGAAATAAAATTCTGTTAAATTCAATTTGATCTACTATAAATTCTAATGAGTTTAAGTTAAAGTTACATACTGTTGAACAACAAACAATGTTCTTACTACCTTTCTGGGCCTTGAACCTGGAAGTTACCTTGCTGTCTATGCAGGGTCAGAAAGCATTCATTTTTCATTAAAAATATCTTAATTTCTGTTCCTAAGATGAACAACGATCTTATGGGTTTGGAACAACTTGATGGTAATTAATGACAGAATGTGAATTTTTTGAGTGATCAGTCCCTTTAAAACATTCAGAGCGAATTACATCTGAGATGCCGGAAAGCCGTATCTGCTTCTTTAGATCTGACCTGTGAAGACCACATGAGGAACTGGTTTATTTTTATAAAGCCAACATTATAATAAATAGAACATTTGCTCTTGCCTTTTTGTGTTTGACTGTTTGTAATGTTGCAAAGTCTGTTTTCAATACCAAAACTGGTGGTGGTAATTATAGCATTTTTTTTTACTGACAATGACCCGCAGACAATAGAAGCATTCAAGTATGATCTACCAAGTGCATCTCAGGAAATAAAGAGTTTTGAGCTGGTCAGCAGCAGATGTTGTCAGGCAGTGTGTGTCGTATGTGGAGCTCAGATTGACGTTTGGGGATTTCCATTTGACCAGTCTCAGAAGAGTCCGCTTCCTCTTGGTGAGCCGGCCACAGCACTGCCTGTGATGAGAACACAGTACTAATACTGAAGTGAGAAGCCGCCAAGACTGAAACGTTCACACATCAGAAATGACTCGGGAAGTGTTGAGTGACTAAAGTTCACATAGTGAAAGAGATACTTCTGAAAAAGTCATAAAATACCCATTCAGTCTGAGAACACTGTTGATACAGTATAAACACATGTGAGATTTAAAGGGACTGTTCAACCAAAACTGATCCTTCTGTCATCATTTGCCTGAACGATCCCTTTAAGAATCATAAAGTTGAAAAGAACCTGCTGTGAAGATGATTAGTCTTATGAAATGTGTGCACTGGTATTAGTGCTGCTATATGAACTATAGAGAAACATGAAGAAGCTTTTTAAACAACTCTGTTTGTACAGTGCAGCAGCAGTATGTCTTAAATACTCACGGCACCGTATTGCCATATGCACTGGCAGTAGCAATTCATTTACTTAATAATCTAATAATAATAATTTACAATAACAGATTGTAAATTTTGCAAAATTACAGCATTTAAATTGTAGAGTTCTCCTTTGTCATAAGAGTCTCTCTCAGTGAATGGGACACAGATTTTACTAGTAAAATCTATATATTGAATAATATATGTCAAATAATGTTCTTAGTCTATTCTTCCTGTGGGTAAGCATTCCAGCCAGAAATAGTTTACTATGAATGAAATGGAAATTAAATTAAATACAAATAATTGTGTAACCAAAATATCAATAATGTCCAGAAAAAGAGAAGACAAAAATAAATAAATAATAATAATAAAAAAAAAACCTTAATGTGTGACTTAATTATAAACAAGCCCAAAAAAACACCAGGACTCTTATTTTGAAATGTATATACTATTACGGTCTGATCCTTCAGATGAGAGACAAAATATGCATTCTTAAAACCATCTAAAACATATTATAGAAAAAGGTCATAAAGTAGACATTGTCATAAATCATCAACTCCAGTGCATAAGCAATTGCTTTGCATAAATGTGCGCTATTCATTGATTGAGGATCATTTTGCAGCAGTCTGAAGCGCTGTTGCGCGAGACAGATGAAAGCGCAACAACTCCGGTTTCCTGATATTTTATCCTACCCATCAGATTTGGGTTTACTGCGCATGCGCACATCAATATTGCGTCCTTTTTCTCATGCTGAAAAACGATATTTACTGCATCTGCATTACTGTAAGGGTAGGTTTAGGGTTGGGGTAGGTGTAGACTTTAATAAAAACACAATCTAATAGGTAGAAAAAAATATTTATTGTTGTTTTCCTGTAGATGTATCCCTTCTAGCTACAACCACGAAAATAACACATAAGTACTGTATTTGCATTACTGTAAGGGTATGTTTAGGTTTGTGGTAGGTGTAGACGTTAATAAACCATAACTTTACAGTAGCTTTTTTCGTTGTCGAATTGTGCTACCCACTGTTTTAATGGGAGGTAGCAAAATCTGACAGTGTAGGACAAATCGACAGAACACCGCCTTACATTTGACAGTTTGTGCACATCTATTTTTATTTGCGACTGAAGCGCCCGCTCTGTGAAATATCCGCTGTGTCTCTGCAGCGCACGTGCACGTCAGCGGGAGTAAACAGTTCTCGCGCACACAAAACAGGGGTGAGGGGAGATTTTCGATCACGGATGGCTTCATTATTTTGTCCGGATAAAAAAAAAAAAGTATATATGTGTGTGTGTGTGTGTGTGTGTGTGTGTGTGTGTGTGTGTGTGTATTTAAGTATATTGGTTCAATCATATTTTTGTCTTCAACATTTTGTATTTTAAGGAGATTTTTCGGTACTAAATGTTTACTCTAAATTATGCACCATGGTGAAACCACTACATGGCTATATATCCCTATATTTAAATATTTAAACAAGGCTGTGTATTCCCTAGTTGCTGGGAACAATGTTTTCAAACATAATTACTTACTTGTATTAGATTATGTATTTGGATATATCCAGTATTTAGACTATTAAAGGCTATAGAAATCAACCATTTAAATGTTGATTTGAAGTGTCATTTTTTGCATTATCATTGCAGTCAGATATGGACACAGGGAAATCATTTTGTTACTCTTACTAGCTACATATAATAACTCACATTAATCAGTCACATTAAAGTTATCTGAATAACTATTCACGACCAGGGCGATATTCCAAAATATATTGCTGAGTGTTTACGTAACATATGAACATATGTGTTCGAGTCATTTAAAAAAAAAACTCCACATCGCTGTCAGCGATTGACAAATTCAGATTCCAGTAGTTTAAGCGATGATAGCACTCTGATGCAGTGGTGTTGAACATTAGGTGTGTTCAGAACCTGTATCAAATTTACAGGCAACAATGTGCAGCAAATCAGGCAGTGATTGACAGCGCTCTGATCCAATGGCAGCAGGCATTTTCAGATTGACAGTAGTCTAGTCCAGTGGGGGGTGGGCGCTCTCAGCAAAGCGATGGTGAGTCGTGCGCCTCCACACTAGAGCTCCCTATCAAGTGTTCACTCTACACTGTGAGAATCACTGTGGGAACTCATCCCCTTCTCCAATTTCATGACACCTTATAGGATAACGCCAGTTCAATAAACTGGCCAATTGTCGCTACTTATGCAAATCGCATGCAAATACTGACAAGCTCGCAGGCAGTATAAATGCGGCGAGAGCGACAATAGGTTGTTTGCACAGGACGTCACTGCTGTGGCACAAAATGCCAATAGCCCCTCACTGCAGAACACAAGATCCAGGGGGCGTGGTTGGATCCACATCTAGGGGGTGGAGATTGGTAGGTTTAGGGGTGGAGACGGGTGGGTTTAGGGATCAGGGGGTGGAGACGGGTGGGTTTAGGGATATGTAAGGTGGGAGGAGTTATGTCTGGAACCAACCATGTCCCTGGATCTTGTGTTCCGCAGTGAGGACCATCCCCAAAATGCAGCAGGTGGCAGGAAGTGATTTTTCTATGTAATCACTAGCAGAAGCTCAACAGTCAGTATTCACTCGATGCGAAACGCCACACGCAGACACGATGTAAATAAGATATTATATGTGCAGTTTACAGAGCTTCGTTGATTATGACAGAACATTGTGAGATTGCGATAAACTGAAGTGTGACAGCTTTTTAGTGATTACATGGAAGCACTGTTTGCTTGCTTTCTAGGCTATAATCAATTCAGAATTTGAATAAAAGTTTTGTTTTACATGCTGCTAACAGGACCAGCAGCCACATAGCCTGTACATGCAGCACAGTTTCAGGTGGGACATATATCCCGCGTCCCTCATATAAATGCAGAATTTACTTTCCAAATAAACTGTTTGCAATCAGGGTTAGTTCAGTGGGATGGTCCTGTCTGCAAGACTGACAGAAAAGAAACTCACTGAGATGATAAGGTAGGAATAGATTGTATCTATATCACAGTCTAATATAGTTGCATTATCTTTTCATATCTTGTTATATTCTACTATATAACATGCCTATTAGACCTTGCAGAAAAACAACAAAACAAAATCAAAGTGGATATGGCACCTTTGCTAATGTATGCAACTTTTTTTTTAATGGTCAATTTACCCTATACCTTTGTTTCTTTTTTGTCTCAGGAGAAGGCTTTATTGTGGTGTCAGCAGCGAGCTGCCAGACCTATCAGTTCTTCAAGTGGCAGAAGTGTTAAAAAACACCGTTACACTATCACAGTTTTTACTATGTAGTGTATTAGTAAATTCCTATTTACTCTATCAAAGTTACTTAAACTTACATGTTTAGATTACACTGGTGAACAAGTTATATATATTTAAATTACATTATATTAAATTTACATTTTATATTATAAAAACAAATGAATCAAGCCATCAAATGCATGAAGAGGAAGAACTCATACATGAGATGCAGAGACACTGTTTTATTTCCTATTTTGGTTTGTGTATATATTTTTTAAGTTTAACTGTTTTATTTTTTTAATCTTTTTTTTTAAAGCAAAAAGAGTATCTTATGATTTTAAATCTGTATTTAACCCCAGAATGATCTCAAAGTCAAAAAAGCTGCTAAAGTCTGATTTTGTGGTGGCTGTGCTTTAATATTAAATGATTAATAATTTTAATTCAAGTGAAGAAGGATTCTGAAAGTCTGACAGTAATCAGGTTCACCCTGCCTGCTTTAAATGTTTCTAAATGATTAACAGAAAGTAATCGAACGCAATCAGATACATTAACAAAGTAACTGAAACAGTTACACTACTTGTTACATTTTCCTGTTACATTTCCATAGTAACCTTCCCAACACTGTCAGTCAGAGTGAACATGTATCTGTGCTAAACTTACTCTTACAGCCTCCAGCTCACACACTGGCGAGTACAACCTGAGACTTTGTAGCCGAGGGCTAATGTTGGGCATCATTTAGTCGCATATTCGAGGGATTAACTCGCGTTGTAGAGGGTTGCAAAATACTGTCGCTATGGCAACCGAGAAAAATTAAGCTCTTTCTATTTGGAGAAACTCTTATATAACCGACCTGTATGACTAACCATTTCAATTCTACAACACAGATGCTTATTTGATTCATATCTGGCTTGGACTCAGAATGAGAATAAGTGAATTCAGCCACACGAACAGTTGAACACACCACTGGGAGGTCATTGTTTTACATCACATGATCTGAGATCATTATGATTGTTTTTCATTGGAAAATCATCTGAAATCAAACCCGTGGATCCGGGTGTTTGGGGTTTCTATTAAGAGGCGAGTGGCTTTTATTCTCCCAAACTCGTCTCGCCGGTCAGGTGGATGGATGATGTCGTGCGCGCGCCGCGGGATTAGAGCAGTGCCGCGTCAGAGGCGGATGAGGAAGGACAAGGGCCGGCTGGATGGAATGAGCGGCGGAGGGATCTGTGTTCGTGCGCTCAGGCCATCCGCTCTTCCGCCCAGTTTTCCGATGTGATTCGTCTGCGCTGAAAATGGAGTTCGCGTAAAGCAGATCCCCCTAACTTCCCAGGAAGAATTCCCATCGCTCGGCGCGTTCTTCTGACGCATTCTGCCCCGATCTTAGACTCTGGTTCCCGAGGAGCGGACAGCAGCGGGCTCTTCGTCCAAATCGCTGCATTTCTTCCGAGTGAAGTTGTCGCCTGATCGGCTCGTGTGGATTTTCCAAACTCGCTTTCGCTGGGATTTTGGGATTTCTGTGGGATGAGGATGAGGAAGGCGCCGATGGTTTCCCCTCTGCGTGTGCTCTATCGGTCAGACGGGTCGAAGTGTCTCTCTCGCTGCTTCCACACTCCCTTCCCGTTCTGAATCCAGGGCTCTTCTCGTGCAGCATGCTCGCCTGCAGAGCGCCTCGCTTCTCCTCAATCATGGCCTTTCAGGGTGCTTTCACCGAGAACACGGACATATCTGCGCTTTATTTCCCCGCCGTGAGTGCGAGCTCGATCATATTTTCAGGATTTGGATCCCCGTGAGAAAAAATGAGCGAAGAATCAAATCCAAACAGCGAGTAAGTGCACGCGCACGCACGCACACACGCGCGCAGATGAACACAGCACAGAATGAGATCGATATCCGCGTATTATTATATCTAAACTCACGATTTCTGATCATATGTCTTGTCTGTTCGACCACTACAAACTTGTAACTGTCATATTTGTTTCTGGGAGCGAATGACGACAATGAGCTGTCAGTTAGTGTAATGAAGACACAATTCTATTTTATGCTCAATAATGAGCAGGGTGTTTAAGTTCTTGAGTAGCTGTGTGGCGTTAGTACGGGGGTTAGGTTAAACCGGGAGTTTATGCGGGATATGAGAGGTGTCTGATGGTATTTACTGAGATCCATTAGCGCAGTGTCGGGCCGTGTCTCAAACCCTAGCGAGACGCCTATCTAGGGAGCGTGTTTGCGCGTGACAGGCGCCTGGTGCGCGCGGCGCCATGTTTTCTCAATCATCACAAGCCTCATTCATAAAAATGTCCCAAACACGAGACCTAACTGAAGGTTTCGCTGCACTGCGATGGATTTTCCGCGGATGGGTCGCAGTGTTTGGGTTTAGCGCAGTGTTGTGCGGCAGCTCCTTCTGGAGAGAGAGACTGAGAGAGAGAGAGAGAGAGAGACACTAAAGAACCAGCGAGTCCGCCTCACACACACACATACACACACACAACCGCGACACACACACACACACACACACACACACACACACACACACACACACACACACACACACACACACACACAGATCTGCTGTACACAGTAGGGATGACATTTTCCATAAATCGATTAATTAATATAAGTCAATTAATGATTATCATAAACATGAATACCACACGTGGAGAACTCAAAATATCAAATGTGCATACTTGACTTTTTGCTATTTTGCCTAAATTAATTACCTGTACTTAAGAAATTGGTGTTTATGAAATTTTATGAAATTTTATTAAACTTTTTAATTTTCAAGCTTAAAATATTCACATTATTTATGAATGGTCACCTGAATTGCCATACTTAAGATTTTGTATTTATTTATTTATTTATTTATTTATTTATTTATTTATTTATTTATTTTTTAAAGCCAGGTCGCTGCTTTGCCTTTTCAACTCCCATATTAATTATCAGGGGGAAAAAATCAGTCCTGATTAGTTGCTTTAAAACAACTGGACTAAATGAGTTTAATTGGTTGATGGATGATTGACAGATTCATCAGTGCAATCACTAATGCGTTTAATGTGCATTCAGCAAACTTTATTAAATGATTAACAACTGATAACTGGATGATGTTTTGCTGAGTGTGTTTCTGGTATCTGGGCTGGTTTATACGGTGGCCATGAAGGGCAAAACAGATTACAATTCTGAAAACACAATAACAAATTACAAATGCAAATGCAAATCTAAACAACAAAATAACAATTCAGAAAACAACAACAATTTAGAAAACATTATAACAAGTCAGAAAACACAATGACAAATCAGACAAACTGGAAGAGGTAAGTATAGTTTGAGACAGCGCCATTGGTTTGGGATTACTCACCGATGATTGGACCAGACATCTGTCAATCAACGTATGCAGAAAGAACCAGCCGAAAAACAGCAGAGTCGTGGTAGAAAGTTCGGCGATGGTTTTAAAGTAGCTCGGTTTAAATGTATTGTATCTAAATTGTAATCTGTTTTGCCCTTCATGGCCACCGTAGGTTTAGTCTTGTCATGTCAGAAGACTTCCGAAGCTTTTCATATTCCTCATATTCTGTGTAGTCATTAGTTCAGATTAACAGATTAACTTCTCCATCTATTTACCACCTTAAATTGATTTCCAGGGGTGTTTTTTTTAACCTTTTATGTATAAATGATAACATTTACTAATCCAGTGTTCTTTGGCAAAATAGAGACAAAAAAAGACAATATTGATATTGTTTTTTAAAATGTAACTCACAATATTAACTTCTTGGGTAATAGTGAACACACAATCAATATTAACTAATAGATTTCCCTCATTAAGCTCCTAATCTGCTGCTTATTGATAGTAAGTAAGGTAGTTGTTGTAGTAGTTGTTTAGGTATAAGTGATCTAGAATATGGTCATGCAGAATAAGGCATTAAAATGTGGTTTATAAGTAGCCTACTAATAAATAGCCACTTTTGGTATCACACAAGCAGCAACCTCCCTCTCTGTCTCGTGAAGCCAACAAGGAAGTGTCTTAAACTGTAATTCATCAACTGGCCACTAGAGGCTGGCTGCAGAAGGGAGTCAGTCCCATAGACTCCTCATGTTAAAATGGCCAACTTTACAGCAGAAAAAAAAAACGTTTACAGCCTGGTGCAAAAAATTATTTTGGTATATAGCTAATTTTGCCCTTCATGACAACTGTGAGGGGGGTGTATTTTTTTCGAAACTCATGCGTTTAAATTATATTAAGCCTTAAGTTCTGCATAATTAAGGGTGTGGCCACTTGAGTGACAGGTGGATTGCCGCTGCTGACACTGCCGTCGAGCTAGGTGGGCGTGGCTTCAGCAACCAGTTCCCGCCTTTTTTCCCATTTTCGATTGCGTGCGGTGACGCAGCCAAGATGGCGATGGCCCGCACCGTCCACTTTGAGCTTCATAACCGCTCTTCAGAAAACTACGGGTGATGTCACGGACACTACGTCCATGTTTTTATACACGAACTGGCTTCACATGGGACAAGCTTTGACTCATTTGTTCGGATCTTTGACTCATTTATTCAGATATTTTGACTCGTTTGTTCAGACTTTTGACTTGTCTGTTCTGATTCGTCTGTTCTCGTTTTTGACTCATCTTTGCAGATCTTTGATTAATCTGTTCTGATATTTGACTTGTCTGTTCGGATCTTTGACTCGTCTTTTTGGATCTTTGACTCATCTGTTAGAATCTTTGACTCGTCTGTTCTGATATTTGACTCACCTTTACCCTCCTATCTTTTACCATCCTTTCACTCCTGAACTCTCACTCTTCTGTTCGGATCTTTGACTCGTCTGTTCGGATCTTTGACTCGTCTGTCTGTTCGGATCTTTGACTCGTCTGTTCGGATCTTTGACCCGTCTGTCTGTTCGGATCTTTGACCCGTCTGTCTGTTCGGATCTTTGACCCGTCTGTCTGTTCGGATCTTTGACCCGTCTGTCTGTTCGGATCTTTGACCCGTCTGTCTGTTCGGATCTTTGACTCGTCTGTCTGTTCGGATCTTTGACTCGTCTGTTTCGGATCTTTGACTCGTCTGTCTGTTCGGATCTTTGACTCGTCTGTTCGGATCTTTGACCCGTCTGTCTGTTCGGATCTTTGACTCGTCTGTTCGGATCTTTGACTCGTCTGTCTGTTCGGATCTTTGACCCGTCTGTCTGTTCGGATCTTTGACTCGTCTGTTCGGATCTTTGACCCGTCTGTCTGTTCGGATCTTTGACTCATCTGTTAGAATCTTTGACTCGTCTGTTCTGATATTTGACTCATCTGTCTGTTCGGATCTTTGACTCGTCTGTTCGGATCTTTGACTCGTCTGTCTGTTCGGATCTTTGACTCGTCTGTCTGTTCGGATCTTTGACTCGTCTGTCTGTTCGGATCTTTGAACCGTCTGTCTGTTCGGATCTTTGACCCGTCTGTCTGTTCGGATCTTTGACTCGTCTGTCTGTTCGGATCTTTGAACCGTCTGTCTGTTCGGATCTTTGACCCGTCTGTCTGTTCGGATCTTTGACTCGTCTGTCTGTTCGGATCTTTGACTCATCTGTTCGGATCTTTGACTCATCTGTCTGTTCGGATCTTTGACCCGTCTGTCTGTTCGGATCTTTGACTCGTCTGTTCGGATCTTTGACTCGTCTGTTCGGATCTTTGACTCGTCTGTCTGTTCGGATCTTTGACTCATCTGTTCGGATCTTTGACTCATCTGTCTGTTCGGATCTTTGACCCGTCTGTCTGTTCGGATCTTTGACTCGTCTGTTCGGATCTTTTGACTCGTCTGTTCGGATCTTTGACTCGTCTGTCTGTTCGGATCTTTGACTCGTCTGTCTGTTCGGATCTTTGACTCGTCTGTTTGGATCTTTGACCCGTCTGTCTGTTCAGATCTTTGACCCGTCTGTCTGTTCGGATCTTTGACTCTTTCCAGAGCTCAGTGGTCCATCGGTCCCGTTCTTCACGGCTGACTTTGGTTTCATCTCCTCGCTGAGCTCCGTGTAGAGCAGGTTTCTGATGCCTGTAGATCTCATCATGACCCGCTGAACACCGTTTCCTCGTGATACTCCTCCGGCTGATGTTTGTCTTCTGCGAGTACATCTTTACTAAGCTGAATGACGTGAGACGAGTTCACGTGTGCGTCTGTTCAGGAACTGAAACAACCTATTCGTTCTCTAATATCATGTGAAAACAAAACTTGAACTGAATTGATCTGAATAATGACTCTCTTGTCTTCTGCTGCTTTACAGCTGAAATCGAATTTGTCTCTAAATTGAAAAACTTTACAGTTATTGAACTGCACTGAATCAACAATGAACTTGAGCTGAATAATTTGTCGTATTTGAAGAAGTTTGCTTCACAGATTTTGTTATTTTCCCGTTTATCACTGTGAAGCTACTTTGAAATAATCTGTATATGTGCAGAAAATGTGACTTGACTTAATATGACTTCATGAGTAAACACAAACACAGATATGTCTTATATTTCTAGAGATTGAATTTGACACATCTAGAAGATGCACATGGTAACTGCCAGGCAAGTGCATGTACATAACCCTCTTGATCACAGCCTGTTGTTATCATTGTAATGTGTCTCTTGTAATGCACTTTTAATGTTAGTGTACTTTCTGCATGAAAAGCGTCATGTTTGCAGTACGTGATTTCCACCCTCATTGTGATCTGAGTAACGCTCAGTGACGGTGATTCATCTCCTTTAAGACTGTCCTCATCAGTGACTGACATCGCTGCTCACCGATGATGATATTGCAGGGAGGACGAGTCCTTGAAGTCTGAAACACAGTTTAGAACCATGACCTCTTACATGTCATAAGATCAACGCAAGTGTGATTGCTCATGATACGATTCATGCCTAGATCATTTCACTGCTGCTTCTCTGTCAAAGGATCTGTTCCTGTCATGCTTTCTGTTCATGATTCACTCAAAGCTTTCATCCTTGAGAGCAGTAACTATAAGGATGCCATAATTGCTCTAACTGGACTCGTTCAGAGTTGACAGAAAACCACACAGACTCTGAGGTTCGAGCTTCAGGTGATATGAGACGTGTGATGTTTTAAGACAGAGTTCATGATGAGGTGTTCAGAATTATCAGTGCGTGAGGCCCACTATTTCTTTCTGACTGTTTGCAAAACCAGCAGGTGTTTAAAAGCCTGATCAGATATTAAAGGTGGTGAGGTGTGTTAGGATTAAGCTCAGTGGAGGGTTTCTTGAGTCTTATGAAGGTCTGGATGCGTCAGTGATCTCCTCACACTCTGTGGAAGCTGTTTTTCACTTCCTTCCAGTGGCAGAAAAATGAGTGTTGCAGGTCAATACTATGATTATATTACATTTGTTCATTCCTGTACACACAGTTTTATCTGTGTGTGTATACATCTGTGTTTTGAGATATAGTTGATAGAGTAGATTGTCAATGAAGCTTGTGAGATGTGAGCTGATCAGCTCTGTTTCCTCAGTATCTGATTCTGAGCTCAAGTGTTTGTCCTGTAGGAACGTGTGTGGCCTAAAAACACAGAAAACAGGAAGGATTGAGGGGTGTGTGTGTGTGTGTGTGTGTGTGTGTGTCCACACACAAGTATATATGCATTTGTGCGTGTGACTAAGGAAGTTTATGAAGTCTCTGTTGATGAGTCACGTTACTTCTGGTTGGACTGCAGATCAGTTACTCAGGGTGAAACACTGCAGAAAAACACTGTAAAATAAATAAATCATTGCCATTTAGTTATGTAATCTAGAGTGAGTAAAACATTAATTAATAGCTCTGATCGGAGGGACTCTTAAAGGAATAGTTCAGCCAAAAACAGAAAATGTGTTCACCCTTACGTCAACCAAGATCAGGATGAGTTTGTTTCTTCATCAGGTTTGTAGAAATGTAGCGTTGCATCAGTGTCTCAGCAATGGATGCTCTGCAGTGAATGGGTGCCGTCAGAATGAGAGTCAGATAAAAACAGTAGTTTAACATGGACAACCTTTATATGAAAAAATTTGCCTTGGGATGTATTAATTTTCATATATACAGTTCTGTGCAAAAGTCTTGGGCACGTTACATCAAGTTGTCATTCCGTCTCAAGTGGTGCGAAAACTGTAAAGCTGGTTGCATTTTTACCAGTTTTTATATTGTTTTTCTCTGTTAAAGCACATTGGTTGTGTTTGTCTCATAGCTCACATGTTCAGGCGATTATGGAGAGCTCTTTATGTATAAATAGTGTTTGGAAATCACATTCTAGACGCTCCATCAAAGCCTTCAGTCGGTCTGTTCATGACATCACATAATTCAACTCATACATTGACATTAATTTGAAAGGAAATGATATGTTATAGTTTACATTACATGTCTGTGTTTGCACTAGTGTAGTGTCAACAGTCTGTGACTGAGAGCAGGTTTCAGTGTGATTGACTGTCCAGAATAGTCTCTACACCCGAAACGCTCGATACGGGATGATGTGGATCGTGTGTTTGCAGTGCTCTGCTGTAGCAACTGTGGGTCACTGAGTTCAGCTGAATGCTACAGGATCCGTTAGAGAACAGCGGATGATGCAACACAAACATCACGCTCACCCTGCTGATTTCTTTCTGGAGGATGTTCCTAATCATTTTGCAAAGTGTGGACCTGAAGAAATGGCGTGTGATCTGTTTGGTTTCTAATAGTTTTTGTGTTTAGAACGGTGTTCATAGTTTTGTATCAGAACAGACGAGTTACTGGGTTCGGTCAGGACAGTGGGCTGGACTTTTTCTCCTTCTGATGCAAATGAAAAGAGCAGCTCGTCCACAAACACAAACACACGTCCAGTCATTAGCTATGTTTCCATCCAAAGATTCGAATTAAACTTATGCACAGAACTGGTATATTGCATAAAAATATGCAAATAAAGCACCGTTTCCATCCAGCGAGTCAAAGAGAACAAAATCGTCACTTCCTGGTAAACTGTGACACTAAATATCACTAAGAATATAGAAGCCACTGAATATAATAATTTTCATATAGGATATAAATTACTTGCACCTCAGAGCGAGCAGACGAAACACAATAAATGCTGTCAGTGCTTTCGGAGGCAAATGCTGCTGTTTGGGAATGCATTGGTGTAAGACAATTATACAGAAATACTTGAACGACAGACTTTGCTCAGGCCTTTCAGAATGACCATAACACACAATAGATGCTGTGAACTAATCTCATCTCATAGGGCAAAGTCACATGACTTTTTTGATGCGCATGGGTTATGGTTTGTGGCACGATGTATGTTAAAATACATAGTGTATACACTCACTAAAAAAAGAGTAAACAAAGAGTGACAGTTTTTTAGTGGTAAAGAGCACTCTTTGCAAGCTTTCTAGTCTATGATCCCTTTAAAATGTAGAACTTTGTTTTTCAGCCACACACACGTTGCAAAGTTTCGGGAATGACATCTGCATATTTATGTGGGATTCACTCTCGAAGTAGCAGTGATTGACACAATGATGACAAGAGCAATAGACGGGATGTGAAAATGGGCATTAAGACTAGAGCACCCTCACTAATTTTAGAAGCACCCTCTGTGATTATTTCTGGCACCTGGGGTGGCCAGCCAAATTTCAGGGGGGCCAGAGACAACACCCTCCACCACACATTCCTCCTCCTGTTTCACCACCTCCTCCTGCTCCCTCTACTCCTCCTCTACCTGCTCTTCCTGCCGCCTACTCCTCCTGCTTCTCCCTCTGCTGCCATTCCTGCCGCCTACTACTCCTCATCTTCTCCCTAAAAAAGGCTCCTCCTCTTCAGTGATGCAAAGAACGTTACTTCTCACTCCTCTCTGAGCTCCCCAGACTCCTACTCCTAGAAGAACCTGCTTTTCCCTCTACTGCTCCTGGAGATTCTGCTCCCGCTTACTTCTCCGTCCATCCGCCCCCTCGACTTCTCCTCCTGCTATCTCCCTCTACTAGAAATCTCCTCCTAAAATGAAGTGCCCCCCTTACTTCTCCTCCCTCCAGCTCCCCATACCAGGATCCTCCTGCTCCCCCCTTACTGAAAACAAGTCTATCGCCCCCCTACTCCTGGGGGGTCCTGGGGGGCTGTGGGGGGGTACACCTGGGGTGGCCAGCAAAATCCAGCTCCCCTTACCCTCCCTCCTCCACCACATGACTCCCCTTGGGCTCAGACTTCACATCCTGCTCCTCCCCTTCTCCCCTCCTGTTTCACCTTCTCCTCCTGCTCCCCCCTACTCCTCCTTCTCCTGCTTCCCCCTACTCCTACTCCTCCTTCTCCTGCTTCCCACTCCTCCTCATCCTGCTCCCCTTACTCCTCCTCCTCCTGCCCCCCTTACTTCTCCTCCTCCTGCCCCCTACTCCTCCTCCTGCTCCCCTCTACTACTTCTCCTCCTGCTTTTACTCCTACTCCTCCTGCTTTCCCCCTACTCCTACTCCTCCTTCTCCTGCTTCCCACTCCTCCTCATCCTGCTCCCCTACTCCTCCTCCTCCTGCTCCCCCTGTCTCCTCCTCTACCTCCTCCTCCTGCTGCTCCCTCTACTCCTCCTCCTGCTCCCCTACTCCTACTCCTCCTGCTGCTCCCTCTACTCCTCCTCCTCCTGCTCCCCTTACTTCTCCTCCTCCTGCTCCCCTTACTTCTCCTCCTCCTGCCCCCTACTCCTCCTCCTGCTCCCCCTACTCCTCCTTCTCCTGCTTCCCCCTACTCCTCCTCCTGCTCTCTCTCCCTACTCCTACTTCCTCCTCCTCCTGCTCCCCTTACTTCTCCTCCTCCTGCTCCCCCTACTCCTACTCCTCCTGCTCCCTCTACTCCTCCTCCTCTTGCTCCCCTGCCTCCTCCTCTACCTGCTCCTCCTGCTCCCTACTCCTCCTACTCCTCCTCCCCTGCCTCTCTCTACTGCTTTCCCTCCCCCCCCCTCCTGCTCCCCTACTCCTCCACCTCTACCTAATACTCCTGCTCCCATTACTCCTCCTCCTGCTGCTCCCTCTACTACTCCTCCTCTACCTGCTTCTCCTGCCCCTTACTCCTCCTGCTGCTCCCACTTCTCCTCCTCTTCCTGCCCCCTACTCCTCCTCCTCTTGCTCCTCCTGCTCCCCCTCCTCCTCCTGCTGCTGCTCCCCCTACTAAGGGTCATTTGACCTTTAATTTCACACACAAAACCTGTTAACTGCATTACAAAGAAGCAGGTTTCCATTTTCCAGGATTCACACAAGCAGCTTTCCGTCTTTGATCTGTATCTCTAATTTTCGCACATCTGCAGCAGAGAACCCTCAAATCGAGGTGACATCATTTGCTGGAATGAAGCTTCTCGATCAATCTACTTTGACAGATAAAATGGTTTTATTGAGACGGACTCTGCATTTGTTTGTCCACTGAGTGTGTGTTGTAGACGGCATCACTCACTGTCATCAGAGTTTGATTACAGAGCACCTCCTGTGTTTGGTGTGATGAACAGAGCGCTCTGCTGCTCTAATGGCTCGATTTCACTGGCTGGAAAGCTGTTTAATGGGAGTCCTGTTCAGTGCCTGTTTAGAAAACCATTAATGTATTTTAAACTCTGGTAAAGCCTCATTCACACTGCATCTCTCTCTCTGTGTGTGTGTGTGTGTGTATCTCGCCAGTATCAGTGTTTTCCCTTCCAAATGCCCTGCGGAGGCATCATTTATATATTTGGTACATACATGAAACTGAAGCAGTCGCTGCTTTCAAACGTCGTCGTGTGTATCGTGTGTATTCATCTGAAGATTGACTGCAGCATGTGGTCAAATGCACTTGCATCTCAAAAGACATGTATGATGCGAAATTAATGTAAAAACAGTTCTGTCTGATTACAAACAAAACTTCTGACAGCAGATCTTTGCATTCGTGTGAATGCAGCTCTGAATCATCAGTAATAATCCAACAGCAATGAATCGCTCACGTCTGATATCTTCAGATGCTGAAGGAACTTCTTATTGCTTTGTTCTTGTTATTATTAATGACTTGCTAATGTTTGGAGCTATTAGTAGATAGTGATTAGTTGAGACCATACAATTGTTTCTTGAAACCAGTTGTTTTCAGTTATTTATTTGTAATTGTTATAAAAATATATTTGTATAAATAAATGAAACGGTAGATAAAGAGCTGTTTAATAGCATGTTTGGTGATGTCTGGTGGCTCAGGTGGAGCATCATCGACTGCCCTCTAATATGCTCGTCCTTACTGGATATTGTATCTGCTCTTGATGAATATTAATTGGAAAATGACATGACACTTTCCCGCATTCTTTATTAACCTATGGACATAAGGAACAAAGATTTATTCTCTTAGATGTTTGCACAAATGTGGGTTTTGTTGGTGATTAGTTGATACTCTTTGAGCTTTGATCACAATGCATACAAATAACATGCTAAGAGCCTCATCTAGATTGTATTTCTGAATAAATGTAGTCGTTAAAGTGGTATTTCTTTGCTTTTCTTTCTTTTAGCGCCCAGGCTGACCAGTGACCGTTAGGGCTGGTTCAGTCCATCTGAATTAAAGGGATAGTTCACCCAAAAATGAAACTTGTCATCATTGACTCTTCCTCATGTTGTTCCAAACCAGTTTGAGGTTCTTTCTTCTGTTGAGCACAAGAGACAGCCAACAGTTGCTGGTAGCCATTGACTTTCCATTCTACTGAAGTCGTTAGGTACCATCAACTGTTTGGTTACCCACATTCTTTGAAATATCTTCTTTTGTGCTCCGCAGAAGAAAGAAACTCATACAGGTTTGAAACGACATGAGGAAGAGTCAATGATGACAGAATTTTCACTTTGAGATGAACAAACCATGTAATGTAATTCATCCGTTTGTTTCAAGGACACCTCCTCATCTGTAGTGTGTTCTCTAGTACTGCGGTGTTGAATGTGCTGTGGTTGGTCTCTGTGTGATGTTCCATCACCCTTTTCCTGCATTTTGAAGGATCACATCAGGAACGAGTGATGGAAATGCCAAATTAAAAAAATACTCTGACTCTGACTTGATCTCACTGCACAGCATCTGAAGTGTTGTTCTGGTCGTTCTGAAATGAGCAAAGTCTGTCGCCAAAGTATTTCTGCAGAATCGCCTCCCAGAACTGATTCACACGACAGCAGCGTCCAGCTCCGAAACAACGACCGCCTTTATATTCTTTATATTCAGTGGCATCTCCTGCTTTCCTCAGTGATGATTAGTGCCAGTTTATCAGGAAGTGACGAGTTTGCTCTCTTGGACTCATTGGATGGAAATGGATGCTTTATTCGCAGATGTTTTATGAGATATTCCAATTTTCGCCAAATTCCATCAGATAACAGAAAGCATTCAGATGGAAGAGCATTAACTAATTGCTTATTAGCATGCATATTACACATGCATATTCTTCAGCACATTAGGAGTGTATTGAGACAAAAATCACAGTTAATGGTGAGAATTGGTCCCCAAACTAAAGTGTGACCAAACTGTGTTCTTAGGTTTATGTCTTCTCTTGAATGAAATCGTTCAGGACAGTCTGGTCGCGCGGCTCCTTTACAGAACCGGACAGAAGCAGTTTGGTGTTTATTTGGTTTCGTCTGTGAAATATTCATCTTTGCTTCCTTCTCCAAACCTCCCGAGCTTAATGAATGACCCAGAGGCTGCGCCCGCGCTGACCTTTGACCTCTGCTATTTCCGGCCTGAAGAAATCATTATGAGATGGACGGTTTGAGAGCAGCAGAGAGTGTCACCGTGTGATCTGTGGTGTCACTGTTACTCGCGTATAAAGACGTGTGTCTGGTTCCTCAGCGAGTAACTGATTTCACTCTTCAGTTCAGTTCGTCTGCAGTCAATCAGAACATTAAAGGAGTCTTATCTCTCATGTACAGATTGTGTTGCTTTACTCTTCTCTTGTCTATTATATTTAAACTGAGTAAAATCATATCTATTGTGAACTCTGCACACTATTGACATCATTTGGTCACATTTTATTAAGTGTCATTAATTATTATGTAGTAACACCTGCAGGACTATGGATTTAGAGAACTTCAAACGAAAACAAAGAACGAACTGATGTGACTGTGTTTGTTTCGGTTATAGTTAGAGTGTGGGGTAAAGAAGAAACAAATAACGAAACTATGTTACTTTGTTTTCTTTGTTTGTTGTTTTATGTGTGTGTGTGTGTGTGTGTGTGAGAGAGACTGTGTGTGTGTGTGTGTGTGTGTGTGTGTGTGTGTGAGAGAGAGAGAGAGAGTGTGTGTGTGTGTGTGAGAGAGAGAGTATGTGTGTGTGTGAGAGAGAGAGCGAGACTGTGTGTGTGTGTGTGTGTGTGTGTGTGTGTGTGAGAGAGAGAGAGAGAGAGACTGTGTGTGTGTGTGTGAGAGAGTGTGTGAGTGTGTGTGTGTGTGTGTGTGTGTGTGTGAGAGAGAGAGCGTGTGTGTGAGAGAGTGTGTGTGTGTGTGTGAGGGACGCGTGTGTGTGTGTGTGTGTGTGTGTGTGTGTGTGTGTGAGAGAGAGCGAGACTTGTGTGTGTGTGTGAGATTGACTGTGTGTGTGTGTGTGTGTGTGTGAGAGATGTGTGTGTGTGTGAGCTGTGTGTGTGTGTGTGTGTGAGAGAGCGTGAGTGAGAGGTGTGTGTGTGTGTGTGTGTGTGTGTGTGTGTGTGTGAGCATGTGTGTGTGCGTGTGTGTGAGAGTGTGTGTGTGTGTGTGAGCGTGTGTGTTGTGTGTGACGCGTGTGTGAGCATGTGTGTGTGTGTGTGTGTGTGTGTGTGTGAAACACAGAAGATAAACACACTCAATACCCATTAGACAATGGGTAATTACAGAACGACACACAGACAACAGGTTTGGTTCATCTGTGCCAATGTGTGTGTGTGTGTGTGTGTGTGTGAGAGAGCGTGTGTGTGTGTGAGAGAGTGTGTGTGTTTTTTTTTGTGTGTGTGTGAGCATGCGTGTGTGTGTGTGTGTGTGTGTGTGTGCGTGTGTGTGCATGCGTGTGTGTGTGTGTGTGTGTGTGTGTGTGTGTGTGTGTGAATGTGTGTGTGTGAGAGAGCGTGTGTGGGTGTGAGTGTGTGTATGTGTGTGTGTGTGAGCTGTGTGTGTGTGTGTGTGTGTTGTGTGAGAGTGTGTGTGTGTGCGTGTGTGAGAGAGCATGTGTGTGTGTGTGTGTGTGTGTGTGTGTGAGAGAGCATGCATATGTGTGTGTGTGTGTGGTGTGTGTGTGTGTGTGAGTCTGACTGTGTGGTGTGTGTTTGTTTGTGTGTGTGTGAGAGAGCGTGTGTGGTGTGTGTGTGTGATGTGAGCATGTGTCATGTGTGTGTGTGTGGGCGTGTATGTGAGCATGTGTGTGTGTGTGTGTGTGTGTGAGCATGCGTGAGTGTGCGTGTGCCAGTGTTTGTGTGTGTGTGTGTGTGTGTGTGTGTGTGTGTGTGTGTGACTGACTGAGTCAGGACTGTTGGCGTGTCCTCACCATCACGCGTGTGCTGTGCTCCTGTGCTGCAGTGAGAGTTATGCGTGTGTGAGAGCGGTGGTCATGGGTCGTGATGACTCCAGCGGCGGCTGGCTTCCTCTGGGTCCTGGAGGGCTCAGCTGCGTCACCGTACACAAGGTCAGCCGGACGGAGGCCGACGGCAGCAGCGGAGCGGATTTCCTCATCCACGGAGAGCGGCTCAGAGACAAAACGGTAATGTGACATCATCATCACGTGCACAGGAAGTGTCTGTTCGCCGCTCCTGAGGTTCCTTTCATTCATGAACCGTGTAACGAGTAACGAGACCTCGCTCTGGTCTCCAGGTGCTGCTGGACTGCGTCATCCGGAGGGATCTGGTGTATAATAAAGTCAATCCCATCTTCCACCACTGGAGGATCGGCAGCATGAAGTTCGGCCTGACCTTCCAGAGCCCAGCGGACGCCAGGGCCTTCGACCGCGGGATCCGGAGAGCGCTGGAGGACATCAAACAAGGTGAGCACCCTTCAGGAGCAGCTCCATGACGCGATGAATCAGAAGACTCGTATCAGCCTGGAGCTTTAACACATTCATCCAAATGTTTTCAAAATGCACAATGTGTGCCGTATAGTATCTCATTTAACATCACTCTCGATGAGTCTGTATTTCTAAAAACTAGACCATGAATGCTTTCATAAATGATATCCAGACTGTGTTCAGATAGACTCACTGTGTCAGAAAGTGAAGTATACTCAGGCCTTAACACACATCAGTCCTCCTGAACCATCCTTGATCTGAATAATGACTCTGTGGTCTTCTGTAGAGCTGCAGCTCAAATGGGAAGTGTTTCGTAATTGATGAATTTTTACAACAGTATTTTCCTGTTCATCTCGGTGAACCTGCTTTGAAACAATCTGTATCGTCTAAGAGCTGTAATCACGTTTCTTACAGTGCTTTATACGAAGCAGCTTCACAGTAATAAACTGGAAAATAACAGTGTTAATGTTGTCAAATTCACCAGTTTAGATCCCAGTTCAGCTTCTGGTGTATGCTACATGTTGAGTTTATGTGTTTAAATCGGGGTGAGATCGTATCACGGTGTTTGTGTGAAAGTCTGCTCTGACCACGGCTGCTGTAGTCGTGTGTTTCAGCGGCGCTCGGCTCACGCGCTCCACCTGATGACGTCACGCTCGTTTGCTGAAGTGGAATTTTCCAGTGTGTGTTGTGTAACGGCGCGCAGCTTCTTCAGTATTCCTGCTGCATGACTCCAGACTACAGCCTGCCGGCTCTCAGGAGCCTGTTACTGTGGCAACCGGGACACAGCGCTGCTGGACGCGCCACGTCAACACACACACACACACACACACACACATAACACACACACAAAGTGATGTGACGTGGCCAAGTATGGTCCCCATTTCAGTGCTGTGCATTTCACCCATCCAAGCGCGCACACACACACACACACACACACACACACACACACACACACACACACACACACACACACCCGGAGCAGCTGGGGGTTCGGTTCTTGCTCGAGGGTCTCTCCTCAGTCGTGGTATTGAAGGTGGAATAGCGTGCTGGTCGTTCACAATCCCTGGAGGCACTGAGACTAGAACCCATGACCTTCGGGTTGCAAGCCCGACTCTCTAAGCATGACTGCCCCAGACGAACACAGTGCTGCGCTTCAGATTATACAGCTGTTTGATTCAGTCACAGCCTTTCACACTGAGACATATCACAGTTATCCTGCAGCCCCATTCATTTATTTTATTTTTAAAATCAGTGAATATAATTAATTGTTAGCTTTTCATCCCCTCACAAACCCCCTGTTCGGGAAACTCAGAGAAGACTATATGATATCACACTATTTCATTTAAAGATAAAACATCACACTCATAACAGCAGTGAAATCTATATTGAGTTTACATAATAATTATTCAAGTAATTATACAAAAGTTATTTGAAAAATACATTGATACGAAAAAATTATTTGAACTTGATAAAAATCAGATTTATACTTCAGATAGGAATTCTTGATTCTGTAATCCTATTCTGGTATTTTACAGAATCGAGTAAAGAACGAGCGTGACTAAAGGGAAGTAAACCCCAAGCAGCAGTTCATCAGTAATCTGGGAGTCTCCAGTGTGTCTGGCTCCATTCAGTGCTGTCAAAATAAAAGTCCTGCTCACAACACTTCAGGACCAAACTGATAAACTTCTCAGCCGGTGCCGCAGATGTTGGCCTTGCAGATTAATTAGTCGACTGCTATCTTTGCGGTGTGTGATCTCTGAGTCGTGCTGAAGGGCCCCGAGGAGCCGCTGTCTGACGTCACAGCACTGCTGCCGTTTAATGTGTCCTACAGTCATTCTAGCACACAGTTTGATCAGAATGTGTGTGATGGACAAGACCACAGGAAACAGATGATTCTTCTGCACAATCTGACTTTGCTGCAGCCTGGAATTGAACTGCTGGTTTCGTCTGGTCAGAGGATAACTGGACCCCCAACTGAGCCTGGTTTCTCCCAAGGTTTTTTTTCTCCATTCTCTCACTGATGGAGTTTTGGTTCCTTGCCGCTGTCGCCTCTGGCTTGCTTAGTTGGGGACACTTCATTTACAGCGATATCGTTGACTTGATTGTAAATTATTGAACAGATACTATTTAAACTGAACTGAGCTGCATGATGACATCACTGAATTCAATGATGAACTGCCTTTAACTGTCATTTTGCATTATCGACACACTGTTTTCCTAATTAATGTTGTTCAGTTGCTTTGACGCAATCTGTTTAGTTTAAAGCGCTATATAAATAAAGATGACTTGACTTGATGTTCACCTGCAGGTGGCGCACTGTACAGCGACACGGACGCTCCTGAAGACGTCTCATCACAGGTGAGTGACACCAACACACTCACACACACACTCACACACACACTCACACACACACACACACACTCACTAAACCACACTTTACAGACACACACACACACACACACACACACTCACAGACACTCAAACACTCACACACACACTCACAGACACACACACACACCCACAGACACACCACACACACACACACACACACACACACACACACACACACACACACTTACAGACACACACACACACACCACTCACAGACACACACACACCACACACACACACACCACACACTAACACACACACACACACACACACACACACACACACACACAGACACACACACACACACTTACAGACACAGACACACACACACACACAGTGTAGCAAAACTACAAAAAATGACAAAAAATTAACACAAAATGAAAAAAAAATTACATATATAGCTAAATGAAAATGTAATAGTATATAAAGGACACTAGTGTAATGCTGCAGAGATGCTGTGGTTCAGGAGTCTCAGGAGGATGCTCTCCTGCAGTGTGGTGTTTGATTCATTCATAGATTAAGAGCTAAAAATGCTCATCCTCTGCTGTAGAGATCAGCCATGATCAGGCCCAATCACACGCCTGTTGCTAGGCAGCAAGAGAGTTGCGGCGCGCGTATCCGTGGTGATGCAGAGCACAGTCAGTCACGTGTGTTGCTGTCAGAGCAGCAGGTGAGTGACTCTGCTCCTGTGTTACAGTAGAGCTGCTGTCCGCCGCAGGGCATGCTGGGAGTTCATGGCGCTGATCTGCGTACGTGTATATCAGCTGGACGTCTGGCGCTGTATCCTTGCGTTATTTCAGTGTCACGTGTGTGTGTGTGTGTGTGTGAGTGAGTGAGAGAGAGATAGTGTGTGTGTGATAGCGCTGAACGATTAGTTGACATTATCAATAACGTCAACAATAAAAAATTGTCTACAAATATTTTTGTTGTGGAGTAGTCGTTTGATCTCATGTGACCCAATGTAAGAGCCTGCAGTAACACGGTTTGACCAGTGTGGCGCTGTAGAGCAAGACAGTAACTCAGCTCTCCTGATGCAAATCAAGAGAAAAAAGACACAGCACTTCAGTTCAGAGCAAACGTAGCCGAACCCGAGGCTGCTGAGCGGCGTTTGGATGAATATGTAAATATATGCTGTGCGCTTTCCTCCCAATAACAAAATGAACACATCAGGAACTGACAGCAGTGAGAAAGCAGCAGTTAAAACGCATCAGATTACAGCACAAGCTCTGCAGTTCAGTACTCCAGTAAAGTCCAGTCATGATTATTAATACAGTACTTTATGCAAGAGAGAGCCTTAAATCAAGCAGCTTTACAGCATTAAACATGAGAAACCAGCGTTGCTCTCAGTTAGAATTACAACTTGATTCTCTGTTACAGCGCAGCTCTCCAGTGCGGCGCTAGCTAATGATCAAAAACGTTTAATTAAAGTGATAGTTTGGTTTGCAGAGATCAAAACTTGATCTAGCTCGGGACTGTTTTGATTATCATAACCCTATAAGGTATTTTAAGAGAGATTATGTTGTGTATAAAATACTTTATCACTTAACCTTTCTTTTGTTTCTTGTCCATATGACTTACAAAAGGAGATTTTAGGCAGAATGATGTCACTCTCTCTCACTTCTCATAAAGCTAAAAAAAGTTTCTCTGCAATCTCATTTTGTGTGCTAAATATATTTGTTTGTATAAATTCATTCTTTAATTGTAATAACATAATATGACTTCCAAAAGCTGAAGTTATTACTTTAATTTATATTTGTTAGAATCTGAATAACTCAATATTTTAACTAATTGCAAAAGCTGAAAAATCAATAAATGTCTACTGATTAATCAGCGAAATAATCAATGATTAGTCGATTAATCGCTCTAATAATCACTAGATTAACCGATTATCATAATGATTGTTTGTTGCAGCCCTAGTGTGTGAGATTTGTGTGTGTGTGTGTGTGTGTGTGTAGGGAGAGAGAGACTGTGTATGAGATCGTGTGTGTGTGTGTGTGTGTGTGTGTGTGTGTGTGTGTGTGTGTGTGAGGGAGAGAGAGACTGTGTATGAGTGTGTGTGTGTGTGTGTGTGTGAGGGAAGTTCAGAAAGGAGACTGAAGTCACAGGAAGCGTCTCTTAGCAACTGCAGGACGTTGATTACTGGAGCAAACGGATATAAACAGACCTGGACACACACACACACACACACACACACACAGTGTTATTCAGTGTCAGTGTGATATTTCCTCTTTCTGTTTCTTGTAATGTGAGCGCGTCAGCTGCTTTCAGTGTCTCACGCTGTGGCACAGGCCGCGGTGCGCTGTGTGTGTGTGTGTGTGTGTGTGAGGCTGTTAGATCATGTCCCGGTGGGCCAGTTCTTGTGGAGGGTCTGGTGCGGGATGTTTGACCATCAGTGATCGCTGCGGTCAGAGGCGCCACACACGTGACTCACGCGTGTTTGAGCATCTCTCGTCACACTGGTTCAGAGCTCCCTCTGCTGGTGTGCTCCAGCAGTCTCTGCTCAGGTTCACATGTATTTCTGCAGTTCAGTGCCCAGGAGCTTTTAACATCAGTCATTTAGATGTTAGTGCTGATGTACGTGTGTAAAATAATCTTTGAAAGATTCATTAATCATACAGCAGAGCTGCATCAAAAGGAGATTTACAATACAGATACTCTTGTCATTTTACTGAAAGAGTTAAAGTAATAGTTCACCCTAGAACGAAGATGTGTACACCGTCAGTTCATCCCAGATCAGGATGAGTTTGTTTCTTCATCAGGTTTGTAGAAATGTAGCACTGCATCAGTGTCTCATCAATGGGTGCCGTCAGAATGAGGCAGAAATCCAGGAAGCATTATTATGGAATATGGATTTGTATTTTAGATAAAAACATCTTAATGCTGGATGTGTTTCAGCTTTCGTCTTCTCCAGATGTTCACTGATGGACTGGAGTGCTGTGGATTACTTGTGGATTATTGTGATGTTTTTTATCAGCTGTTTGGACTCTCATTCTGACCGCCACCCATTCACTGCAGAGCATCCATTGATGAGACACTGATGCAGTGCTACATTTCTACAAACCTGATGAAGAAACAAACCCAGCTACATCTCCTATGACCTGAGAGAGAGCACATTTTCTTTGTTGGGTCAGCTTTACAGTAGGTCATGCTAATGCGTGAGTGTGCTGTGATTGACAGGAGACCGTGTCTGTCGGTACACCAGTGAGAGACGTCTTCTGTTCTCATGGTGTTGTGTCCACTGAACCCTTCCGCAGCTCTTACATACGAGCGCAGCCCTTCGACGAGGCTCTTACTGCCAGCCAGCGGTTCCTGCCTCCACAGGTACAACACACACACACACACACTCACTAACACACACACACACACACTCACTAACACACACACACTCACTCACTCACACACTCACTCACTCACACTCACACACACGTGTACACACACTCACGCACCACGCGCACACACACTCACTCACACACACACCACACACACACACACTCACTCACTCACACACTCACCACTCACTCACTCACTCACACACACACACACACACACACACACACACACACACACACATCATCACTCACCGCGCACACACACACACTCACACACTCACTCACTCACACTCCCCTCCACACACTCACTCCCACACACACACTCACCACTCACTCACACCACACTCACACACACACACGCACACACACACACTCACATCACACCCGCTCACTCACTCACTCACACACACACACTACACACACACACACACCACACACTTCACTCCCACACACATACACACACACTCACTCACTCACTCACTCACACACACTCACTCACTCACTCAAACACTCTCACACACACACACTCTCCCTCTCTCACACACACACACTCACTCACTATACCACACATCACACACACACACTCACACACACACACTCACTCACTCTCACACACACACACACACTCACTCACACACACACGCACTCTCACTCACACACACACACTCACTCACACACACACACACTCTCACACTCACTCACACACACACACACACACACTCACTCACACTCACACACACACTCACGCGCACACACACACACACACACACGCACTCTCACTCACACACACTCTCACTCACACACTCACTCACACACACACACTCACTCACACCACACCTCACCACACTCACACACACACACACACACACTCACTCACTCACACTCACACACACACTCACTCACTCACACACACGCACACACTCTCACACACTCACTCACTCACACGCTCACACCTCACACAACACTTCACCTCACTCCTCACACCCTCTCACACACACACTCTCACACAACACACACACTACACTCACACACTCTCACTCACACTCACCTCACTCACTCACTCACTCTCACTCACACACTCACTCACACACTCACTCACACACACACACTCACACACTCACTCACACACACACTCTCACACACACACACACACTCACTCACTCTCACACGCACTCTCACACACACACACTCACTCACACACACACTCACACACACACTCTCACTCACACACACACTCACACACACACTCTTACTCACTCACTCACACTCCCTCACTCACACACTCACTCACTCACTCACTCACTCACTCTCACACACACACACACTCACTCACACTCACTCACTCACACACTCACACTCACACTCACGACACCTCACACACCCCACTCACACTCACTCACCTCACCACACACTCTCACACACACACACTCACACAACTCACTCACACTTCTCACACTCACTCACACCACACTCTCACACACTCACACTCACTCTCTCACTCACTCACACAACTCACTCACACTCACACTCACACACACACTCACACACTCACTCACACACACACACACACACACCCACACACACTCACACTCACACGCACACACACACACACTCTCATCACACTCACTCTCAATCACTCACTCACACACTCTCTCCACATGCACAGACACACACACACTCACATGCACAACACACACACACACACTCACTCACATGCACAGACACACAAACTCACTCACTCACTCACACTCACACACACACACAAACACTCACTCACTCACTCACACACACACACACACACACTCTCTCACACACACACACACACACAGTGTGAAAATATCTTGAGCTTGTTTTAAACACAGAGCAGAAACCTACCGGATGACGGCACAATTCAGAGACAGTTATAGTTTTTCAGGCTTGTTGATGTTGATGGTCTTTTGTTCCGTTTTTATTCGCAGGTTTCCTTCAACAGCAGGCGGCACGTGAGCTTTCACATGGACGAGGAGGAGATCGTGCGCATCAACCCACGCAAGGACGTCCTCATCCGAGGCTACGAGGACTACCGGCACCCGGTGCTGTGGAAGCAGGACCCGGAGCACGAGGAGCCCGACGCCTCCGCCGCCTTCTCCAAGCTGGAGGGTAAGAAGTGTGAGTTCCTGTACGGCGAGGACCCGGAGCGGCACACCGGCGGCAAGGACCCCGTCAAGACGCAGCAGCCGCCGGCCCTCGGCAAGTGCAAGGCGTCCCGCAGGCGGAGAGAGGACGGAGAGCGCTCGCGCTGCATCTACTGCCGAGAGATGTTCAACCACGAGGACAACCGGCGCGGCCAGTGCCAGGACGCACCCGACCCCATCAAGCAGTGCATCTACAAGGTGAGCTGCATGCTGTGTGCCGAGAGCATGCTGTACCACTGCATGTCCGACTCGGAGGGAGACTTCTCGGACCCGTGCTCCTGCGACGCCAGCGAGGAGCAGTTCTGTGTGCGCTGGCTGGCGCTGCTGGGGCTGTCTCTGCTGGCGCCCTGCATGTGCTGCTATCCACCGCTGCGCGCCTGCCACCGCTGCGGAGAGGCCTGCCGCTGCTGCGGAGGAAAGCACAAGGCCGCGGGCTGAGCGCTGTGTTCTGTGGCCCGAGACGGGCGAAGCGTCACTCACCGCTCGACTGGAGCTTGTGGAGAGAGCGGCCGAGCGCGGAGGAGCTCCTGACGTGAGGAGGAACGTCCTGGAAGCACGGACACCTGGAGGAAGCGCACGTCCACAGCAACACGTCGCATCTAACTATGTGAAGAAATAATAATCCTATCGTGTCTTGTACAGAGATCTAACAAAGGGATTCCCGCTCTTGGCTTTTTCGTGCAGTTATTAACCGTGGCCTTTTCTTTTCGACGCTATCAGTACTAGGCGGAGAAAGCTCTTGTTTTGCTCCCGCATCGTGTTTCCTGAAGCAGAGCGCTGATGTTTTCAATCGAACAGGCACTTATTATAATCCCACAAGCGCTTCGTCTACAGAAGCTGCTTTCAGACGGTTTAAACGCTGAAGAACATCCGACACGGAGGACGTCATTCTCATGGTGGAATATAAGTGTTTATTTTACATGCATGTTTAAAGCTGATGCCGAATCTTGTTTTGACTAATAATCAGATGTTTTGTGCAAAGATGATCTGTCGGTGTTGTGGGAAAGAACGACGGTTTACTTTCTATGCAAGTATGTCCACGAGACGCTCGGCTGTACATATCAACACTATCCCGCAGTGACCGTACGCATCGTGGTTTGGTTTCACAGCATCATGTACATAAGTCACATCTTAATATTGTTTCACATTGAAAAGTAGTGGAGACGACGGAGGTTTTAATGGAGATTCTCTCTAGTTTTGTATCGCAGAACGACGGACAGTAAATAATGCTCCGAACAAACGTTTTTGAAGCTCGTCTTATGAAGCTGCTGGAAACAATCACTAACCGCATCGCAAGATTTAATCGGATGACTGTTAACCGTGATCTAGTTCTCCAGTATGGTTTAACCCTCGCCGCTCTTTTGTGTTGCTTCTTCTGGTGATCGCTGGCGTCTGTGGAGAACGGCTGATTTCTGCGGCTCCTCGAGGATTATGCAACGCTTTCGCGCGCGTCACGTTGTGTTCATGTGACTACCAGTTTAATCAGGTGCTGCTATTGTTAATTTTTATTGGTGTTCTTCTCTATTCCTGGAAGTATGGACCGCTTCTCCAGTGGTTGGCTCTTTCGTGGTGTAGTCGTGTGCTGGTGTTCTGCAGTACAGCGGTGTTTCTGAGCCTGTGAACTCGTTTAGTTTTAGTGCCATCGGCTTCATTCTCCTCCGTCTGAAGAAGTGCCTCGCTCCGCTTCTCTCGCTTTATATCTATGAATAGCTATTTCTATTATGGCTTGAAAATACTAAATATATGATGTAATATTTATAGTTCAGTAACTCATGTCATAGATGTATTTTCTGTATACAGATGTAGCTTGTTACTTTCATAAATATACAGTGTAAATATGCATACAGAACTGTTTTTATGTTACAGCATACACTTATTACATCAGTTAACATTACCATGAAAATAAAGAGTTTAAAATAGTGCTGTGTGTTTGTGTGTTTGTATGTGTGTGTGTGTGTGTGTGTGTGTGTGTGTGCGCGTGTTTGTATGCGTGTGTGTGTGCGCGTATGTGTTTGTGTGCGTGCGTGTGTATGTGTGTGTGTGTGCGTGCGCGTGCGTTTGTGTGCGTGCGTGTGTGTGTGTGTGTGTGCGCGCGTGCGTTTGTGTGCGTGCGTGTGTGTGTGTGTGTGCGCGCGTGCGTGTGCGTTCGTGTGTGTGTGTGTTTGTGTGTGTGTGTATTTCAGGGACAAACGTGTGTCCAGTAATGAGCTCCAGGGATGTTTTCATCTGAGAAACTGTCTAAATAAAGTAAAGCTTGTGTTTTAGTAGTGTTCTCTGTTAGAGTGTGTGTTGTGGAGCCCCAGACAAACACACACAATCTCTGTTCAACATTTAAACACTTCCACTCAGATGCTGTTATCATATAGACTCTTGCCCAGTCACTTTATTATTAAATTCACATCAGATACATCTAGCAAACGTTAGATATGACCTGGAATGAAACACACAATTATGCAAGTTACTAAATATAGCTGTCTTCATCTTCTTCATCATCATCATCATCATCATCCGGTGACCTTCAGAAGCAAAAGATTCTCAAAAAATGTAACATCACTGCTGTAAACATTTCTATTAAATCTTTATCAAATAATGCATAATACAAAACAGACATACACTATCCCATCCAAAACAAACCCCTTAAAAAACAAAATATTAACTTAAAAATATCTCAGAAAAAAAAAAAATGTATACTCCACCCCAAAATGAACATTTTGTCATTAATCACCATGTCGTTCCAAACCTGTAAAAGCTCTGTTCATCTTCAGAACACAATTTAAGATGTTTTGGATGAAAACCGGGAGGCTTGTGACTGTCCCATAGACTGGCAAATAAATAACAGTGTCTAGGTCCAGAAAAGACATCGTCAGAATACTCCATCTGTCATCAGACGTGCAATCTGGGTTATATGAAGCGACGGGAACACTTTTTGTAAGTGAAGAAAACAAAAATAACGACTTTATTCAATAATTCTTTTGTCAGCGGTCTCCTCTGTGTCTCTCCATATCACCGTATGCTGAGTATGCTCTTCTGTATCATCCGCGCCACAAGGAGGCGCTGTTTCCACGTTCAGCTTTGATTTGAAAGAAAACAGCGCATCCTTGTGGTTAATAGTCACAACGACATGCAGGGAAACAGATACAATATTTCTGTTTTTAGTGTTCCTGTTTTATTTTTTAAAATAAATCAAACCAATTAAACAACTAACATGAAGCCCAGTTTGGGGAACACTGGTGTAATGTTTAACGCATTTTATGATGTTGATATCAAATAATAATAATATCTTTGCTTTATCATATAGATATGGTACATTCAATGGTAAGTTAAAATAAGTTTGATAAAGTAATCTAAAACTATTCTTAAATGAGTAACCTAGACTACGCTCCTAACTACGGTCATGATGAGTCTACCAGCACCTCGTAACTGTCTGACATTCAAGCTTAAAACTTACATTTAATTTGACTTTCATTTAAAATTTCAATCTTGTTACTACATTCATGTCATTCACAAACAGTGTGTGAAATTAAGGAAATTTCAGCAGCTCATTAAACACACCACAGTACAAAGTGTTTCTCGAGTAAACTCACTTTCAGCACATTGTCACTGTTTCATTCTGAAATACTGTTTAATAACATTCTGTGGTAGAAAATGTGTGTTAGTAAGAAACCAATCCAGCATTAAGACGTTTTTAAACTAAAACACGAGTCTATAAACACACTTCCTCCAGTGAAAAAGTGTTCTGGTGTGAATCAGGAGAGAAATCTGCACAGATCAAGCAGTGTTTAAACAGCTCTGAACTGATATGTGTCTGGATGTCTCCGGTGAGAGAGAGTGAAGGAGCCGGACTCCTGAAGAGCTCAGGGGCCCGAGAGCCAGGCGCTCCCTGCAGAAGAGGATTGACTCAGACGCTTCACAGCTGCGTCTGCAAGACTCTGATAAACATCTCTTCGTCTGGAGAACATCTGCTAGACGTCTGGAAGATGTCAGTTTTACATGCATTCTCAATCATAAACATCTTAAAGACATCTTCTAAACGTCTGTTTGACATCTGATAGGAGACGTGCTGCAGAAGAGCAAACACTGGTGTTACAGATGTGATAATAACAGAGTCCTGCATGGAAGCGACTCCATCAGAGATCAGCTGATGTCTGCGTGAGAAACACAATCAATGTCTGTTCTTATTCACTAACAATCTGAATAAATGAAGCTCTGAAATCTTGATTCAGCAGCTTTACTGGATCTCATATCTCTTTCATGCTGCTTCTTCAGGTGTTTCCGTGTGTTTCGGAGCTTGATATTATCACTAGAAGGATTTCTGTAATCTGTGTTGAATGACTGAGGCTTCTGTTTTCAGCTGAACTGCTTCTTATTGAAGGACTCGGAGCAGAATACACCTCACATCTGATGGAGATGAGTTATTATACATCAGGGTGCTGAGAAACTGTCTGTGTGATTACAGAATGAGTGTTTATATTGAACATCATCCTCCTCAGGTGAGACATCTAGTGAAGATAACTTACGTTTATATGAAATAAAACATGATGATGACAGATGATTGTTATGACTCATTACTGTCATTAAAAAGGCACAGACTCTGAAAGTGTCCCCTTCTTACTGATTTAGTGTCTTAACATCATTACAGTAGATTATCTGTGGTATGCTTACAATAGGAAGGTATGGTAACTACGGTGTATTTTGTATGGATCTCCACCAACCACAGTCAAAAGATTATATGTATATATATATATACACTACCGGTCAAAAGTTAGGGATCAGAATGATTTTTAATGTTTTTTACAGGAGTTTCTTCTGCTCATCAAGGCTGCATTTATTAGATCACAAATACAGGAAAAAATGTAACATTGTGAAATATTATTGTGATGTAAAATAGCGTTTTTCTATTTTAATATACATTAAAATCTAATTTATTCCTGTGATAATAAAGCTGTATTTTCAGCATCATTACTCCAGTCTTCAGTGTCACATGATCTTCAGAAATCATTCTAATATGATGAGCATTTATTTAAAATAGAAACCTTTTCTAACAATATACTCTACAGTTCAAAAGTTTGGAGGACAGTAAATTTTTATTCTTTATTTTTTTTTGAAAGTAATTAAAACTTTTATTCAGTGAGGATGTGTTAAATTTATAAGAAGTGATAGCAAATATTTATATTGTTAGAAAAGTTTTATATTTTGAATAAATGCTGTTCTTTTTAACTTTTTATTCATCAAAGAATTCTGAAAAAAGTATCGCAGTTTACAAAAAACATTTGGCAGCACAACTGTTGATAATTCTGATAATAAATCATCATATTAGAATGATTTCTGAAGATCATGTGACACTGAAGACTGGCGTAATGATGCTGAAAATACAGCTGCACATCACAGAAATAAATAGTATTTTAAAGGATATTAAAATAGAAACCATTATTTTATATTCTAATAACATTTTGCAAGATCACTGGTTTTTTTTTATCAAATAAATGCAGCATTGATGAGCATAAAAGACTTTTTTTTTTTTTTTTTTTTAAATACATTACATGTCTTACTGATCCCAAATTGAGAGTGTGGTGTGGACCGTGTAGAGTGTGTTTTCTCGCCGGTCTGATTTGAGCGGCGCACTGCTGGAGTCGCGCGAAAGTTTAGCGGAACTCTCGTGTTGTCGTGTTTCTCGCCGGTCTGATTTGAGCGGCGCACTGCTGGAGTCGCGCGTCCGGATGAATTAATTTTGGCTTTTTAAATGAAATATTGACCTTCATTAATGTGATAAGTGTCGTTTAAGTAATTTATTTAACCATATGTGAACGTGCTGAGGATGGAGAGCGATATACTGGACACCCTGGATCAGGTCGGGTAAGATCATATAATGTTTGATTATCAGACACACATTCATCACAATGAGCTCCTCACGACCTAAAAACATGTTAAATCAGAGGACAAGTCTTCACGGAGCCCCGCACGTGACACACAAGAGAAGGAGAAATAAACGATTCGTTCTCTGTTTATTAGTGTTTGTTAGTGTGCAGGTCTCGTGCTGCTTCTGCAGTTATTACAGTACATCCTCAGTCTTCTGTTCGAGAATCTAAACCTCTTTAAATCGAGAAGAGGCCTGTTTTCAAACATCAGTATGTTTATGATCAAAACCATGAGGAACGAGAACTCGATTTCACTTTGAATGAAGTCCATTGACAGATATTTGTTCTTATTTCGATCATAAACTGACTTTGTTTTCATTTAAAGCCATCTTGTGTTATTTTGTCTCTAATGTAAATGTGTCTTTCATTTTAATACATTTATTTATTTATTTTATTAAATGGTCAGTGTGTTGGGAATACTAGACATTTCACGTTTAGAAACCATATTTATATCTTGTTTTGAATTCCTCGAGAGAGCCTGTAATGATTGAACCACGTGCAGCACGGAGTGTTTGAGTGTGTGTGACGTCACCGCTGCTCAGGTATGACGGGCCGCTGGCGGAGGAGGCGTGTCTGCGGGCGGCGTGTGGGCGGGGCTTCAGCTCATCTGAGTATGTCAGTCTCGTGAGGTGGCTCTCATCCAGACTCACACTCATCACTGATGAACACACACAGGATCCGCTCATCACAGGTGACACACACACACACACAAACACACACACAGACACACACACGGCACACACACACACACAGGATCAAATCACAGTCACACAGGTGCTTAGCCTGCCATAATAGACACAGGTGACACACACCACAAGCCACACACACACACACACTCATCACTGATGAACACACACAGGAGCCGCTCATCACAGGTGACACACACACACACACACACACACACACACACACACACTCATCACTGATGAACACACACAGGAGCCGCTCATCACAGGTGACACACACACACACACACTCATCACTGATGAACACTCACTCACTCTCTCACACACACGCTGAATTTAAATGTCTTTGTAGCTGGAGATGATGTTGATGTGCGTGTGTGTGTGTGTGTGTGTGTGTGTGTGTGTGTGTGTGCGCGCGCTGGCAGAAGATCCTGACAGGTGTGTGCTGGACACCAGCAGGCTGCTGAAGGACTTGTGCTGTCCGTATGAAGGACTGGCGTCACGATTAGCAAACGGAGACGTGAAGGACAGCGAGGAGCATCTGAAGATCGTCTGTGAGTGGTCTGCATGTTCATGTGAGTGGTGGATGCTGGTCTCCGTGTTGACCGAGAGTCTCTTCTCTCAGTGTTTTTGGCGTCTGAGCTTCAAGCAGCGGAGATCGTGGCCAGCAAACCGGCGACTGAAGCGGACACGGAGCTGGACGCGTCTCTCCAGGATCTCAGAGTCATATGTGAAACGCTGAAGCTGCCAGATCCCGCCGGACGAGACGCCAGAGACGTGTTCACTGCTGTTGAGCGGCAGGTGCGTCCTTCACTGCCAGTGTTTCAGTAGATCTCCTGACAGCCGTTGCTTCTCCGTCATCACAGGAGTGAGCACAGAAACCAAACTAAGCACTGCAGACCGTCCTTCATGCTGGACGAAGTACACACACCAAGTGCTTGAGTAAAAGTGCAGATAAAATGTTACTCCAGTAAAAGTTCAAAAGGTTTTTAATGTTCTTTATTCACTCTTGAAGACGCGTGTAATGTCAGCTGTCCACGGCTTAAAATCAAACTACAGTCACATCATTAACCCTCTCAGTGCTGGAGTGTCTGCTCTGTCACGTGAGAAGTGAAGCGGGACGTTCAGATGAACGTCAGAGAGTGATAATAAACTCTCTTCATGGACCGAAGCAGTCTGCAGTGTGTTTAATAGCACAGTGGCCTCTCATCTGCTAAATATCAATCTTCGTGGCATCACCATTAGCTCTGTTTTTCATGTGCATATTTTTTTCTCTGGTGCAGGTGAATGTTTTACTCAAGCAGCTTCCAGAAATGCACGTCGATGATCCTGCGTTCAAGAGCTTCCTCCGTCCGGACCAGTGGGTGAGAAGAGTTTGATTTAATACATTATTAAGAGGTGGGGGTGTCCGATCAGGAAACACCAGTACAGATGACTCCAGCTGTGGAAGAGGAGTGTCTGACAGTGGTGTGAAATATTAAAGTGTGATGTCTTCTTGTGTCCAGAGCGAGCTGGAGAAGATCAACGGTGTTCTGTCGGAGCAGTACGAGTGTCGGCGGCGTATGCTGATCAAACGCCTGGATGTGACCGTACAGTCCTTCAGCTGGTCCGACAGAGCCAAGGCACGTCAGACGCTTTCAGGCATTGCTTTAGGTGTAGACAGCCTACAGGAGGGATGTGGGATGATTTTTTTGGTAAATGTAAGGGCACGAGCAGCTGAATTCTGAATTAGCTGCAAGCGAGTGAGAGCTGTGTATAACAAGTACTTACAATAATCCAGACGTGAAGTTATAAAGGCATGAGTAACAGTTTCAGCGTCTTTGAAATTAAGTGAGGGTCGTACACGGGGAGTATTGACAAAGATGGAAAAAACAGGACTTAACGAGCTGGTTGATATGGGATTCAAAACATAATGTGGAATCAGATAGTGACGGCGTATAGTGGAGGAGGGATACTAACAGAATTTAAGTTTTTTTTCCAGTATTCAGTTTTAGGAAATTTTGAGCCATCCATACTTCAAGATCATGTAGGCAAGATGTTAAAGAAGAAAGAGGTAAAACAGTGTTGTGCAGTAAAATAGATTTGCGTATCATCAGCATAACTGTGGAAATTAAGATCCAAAGGAAGCATGTAGATTAAAAATAGAAGTGGACCAAAAACAGATCCTTGAGGCACTCCACAAGATTTGTGTTTATCAGTGCTAATGAACTGCTGCCGGTTCACCGAGGACACCAGAATCAGTGGCAAGAAGAAGAGTCTCTGTACTGTGGAGAGGACAAAATCCAGACTGAAATGGTTCACGCAGATCATTTTTGAGTCTGTAGTTGAGTGGCGAACATCTTTTCTAGGATCTTAGACAAAAAGGGAACGTTGGGAATTGGTCTGAATTTACTCAGGACTTTGTCATCAAGGCCAGGTTTTTTGAGTGCTGGGGTGATCACAGCTTCTTTCAGTCCAGCAGGTTCATAAGGGATCCATTTATCATGTGAGTGATGGTGTAACGAGAGAAGGCAGGAGGTTTTTGAAAGGGAGAGGGTGGTTTGATAAGTGTGTTGATCTTGTGTGTGTGTGGGTTTACACTGTTCTTTGTTGACACTAGTGGACAGGTACAGGGTTTACACTGTTCTTTGTTGACACAAGTGGACAGGTACATAGTGTATTTTGTTCAGCTGATTGCATTCATTCCTTCTCTTGCTCTATGTCAGTGGCAGACTGACGCACATGTCATTGAGTGTTTTTATAGAAAAGCAATTGTGTTTTTCAGGTGAAAATTGACAGCATGGCCAGAGCGTATCAGCCGAAGCGATATTCTCTGTGTCTGCGGTCCTCGGTGAGTGTGGCTCATCTGCTCGCCGCGCGACAGGACGTCTGCTATATGGTGAAGACCAGCAGCGGTTCGTGCCGAGAGAAAACCAGCTGTGCAATAAACAGAGTACGTAGATTATCAGACCTTTCTCTGCTCTTCTGTCAGATTGTGTGTGGTGTGTGACGCTCTGTGTGCGGTGACTCCTCAGATCCTGATGGGACGGGTCCCTGACCGCGGCGGACGGCCGTCTGAGATTGACGCTCCTCCGCCTGAGATGCCCGCGTGGAGGAAGAGAGCTGACGGAGGAGCAGCGGGATACGGTGGGAACCGGGGAGCGGGCGGCTGGCGCTCCGGAGGAGACGGATGGAGAGCAGGCCGATGGAGTAGAGGAGGCCGAGGAGGGCAGTACTATCACTGACAGAGTCATCTCCTCTCGGGATATTCATTTTTAATAAACCTGTACTAGTTTGTTTCATTTAGCTTTTTAACTTCTACAAGACCAGTGAGAGAGATTATGAAGGCATCATGCATTGCTTCAAAAGCCTGCTGAAATCAACGAAGAATAAAGCGTGAAAAACGTTGAAATGACTCTGTTTTGTTTTATAAATTGAGACCGAGTGCTTTGCATTGTGGTCCTGCTGGCTCGGGAGTCTTTGCTGTAACTGAATCCGGTTCTCTTGAAGAATTGCCTTTATTTGTGTTGTTCTGGATGTTAACAGCGTTGCGTTTCGTCAGTGGCTAGGTCAGACTGAGCTTACAGTGAGCCGATCCTGGAGTTTGTGTGTTACTCATCATCTGTATGCAGTGAGGAAGATTTTAACCAAAATCAGTGTTATCAGAATACATTAAAAGCTGCTTAAAATCGTCTGCCTGACTCATCCCCATTCACAAGGGTTAGATTATTATAATGTATGCTTTGAGCTGTCGGGTCGGATTTCGCAGGAAATGTCACTTTCATGTCTTTTGTCTTTGTGTGGTTCTGTCACGTAACGTTTGCAAACACAGAAGGCGCGAGGTGTGCTAGTTCTCACAGTTTCTTCTCACAACTATTGAAAAACACAATAGATCATTCGAAAAGGAAACGGAGTAATCATGCATTATTAAAACAAAGAAACTGAATTCAGAGAAGTATTTCTGAACAAAAAGGTCCAGTGACAGATCCTGGATATCAAGACGTAAACCGACCCAGAGATGATGGACAGGTTCCTAGCAATCCTTTGAATGTAAACACTGCCAAACCTTTGTAATCTTACTGTAAACACTGTATTCAGTGAGTCAAAGCAAGAGTGTAAGTGGAACGGCTCAAAACACATTACTTACAGATATATTTTTATTATTTTAGGTTATGTTTTAGGACGTGGTGCATTTTAATATTGTTAGAGACACTTGCTCTGTCAGATTTGCTTCCTTCCACTGAGACAACAGCACAATGTGATAAGAAACGCTACCCATCATTAACACCTACCCCAGCCCTTACAGTGATGCAAATACAGTAATTATGTGTTGTTCAGCGTGAGGACACAACGTCACAAAGGGCTCGATCCATTAGCAGGCCGCTGTAGATGACCGGAGATTACTAGACTGCAGAAGAAAAGAGCAAAGGTCATGTATACTTCAGAAGGATTAAAGGTTTGAAATCATCCATATGTTCAGATGAATAATGCACAATGCTGAATCATACAATATGCATTGTTTGTTTTTCCCTCTGTGGAATAAAAATAAACCATGCCTTTTTTAGTCATACCTAACATGTATTTTATTAAAGCACAGCACAGTTTGTAATATTAAACATGAAAAATGACATTATAAAAGCATTTATCAAGGAAGTTATTTTAATAAATATAGATGTTTATAAAGACTCTTGTGAATAGAAAACATCAGTATCGTGCAGAAAGGTTCATGTGAACGCCAGCAGAGCACTGCATCCTCACATACTGCATGTCCACACGAGTGAGGAAACTTGTGTTACGGTGTTTGAGACGAGCGAAAGCACACGGCTGTACATTCACACAAACTGACACACCCAGAAAGCATGTAGTTTTCTTAATGTGTGACCACAACAACATTACACAAATAACAAAAGAATTTCACTGACTGACGTCCCTGATAAACACATCTATTAAAATAACTAGTGTTGACTCAGTCTTGAAGGAGTCACGTGTGCAGCCTCTAAATGGGCAGCTTTTGTCGGATCAGTCCTCTGATTCTCACACCAGTGGCGTCTCATCTTTATTTGTGAGGAACTGAGGAATAACACGTTTCAACTCAAGTAGTTGCTTTTGTTGAATAACAGAAACGTACAACACTTAAAAATGCAAAGAGTTCAAGATCCTGGCTCAAGAAGGCAGAGAGAGCCGGCGGATGACTGTTCTGGTACAGATCCGCCGTGGTGTTAGGAGTAGATGGACCAGTAGATGATGTTGAAGAGCGTGTACGCGGCGGGAAAGATCACTCGCGAGTACTTGTCTATGGCGTGAGTGTCTATCCAGACGTTGACGTATCCCCGGGGGGTCTTCACGCGACTCGTCCTCTGGCTGTCGGCGAGGGTCAGCTGGGCCAGGATCCGCTCCTGCCTCGCGCCGTTCTCAGGCATCCCATACGTCCCTGCTGCACTGGGATCCACGTCGCTGAAGCACGTGGTCATCATCATGTCCCCGTCTGGGTTTTCTATTCCACACGTGCAAGGCAGCTGCAAGCCGTAAACACAGGAGAGACCGATCAATCTGAGCACCACTCTCCTCTCGTCTTATTAGTGTACACACAACAGTGGCCTTACTTGATTCCTAAGCTTCCTCTCTCGGCGCTCCTGTACGGTGGTCAGGTAATTGACAGCCGCGTACTCAATAACAGAGAGGAAGACGAAGACGAAGCTGACCCACAGGTAAATGTCCACGGCTTTGATGTAGGAGACTCTGGGCATGGAGGCGTTGACCCCGGTGATGATGGTGGACATCGTGAGAACCGTCGTGATGCCTGAGTGTGAAAGCATGGGTCACGCGTGATGGTAAGGACTTGGAATCAACCTCAGCATCGCTTGCACCTTTCAGACTGAACACACTCTGAATAATCTCCCTTACGTGACAGTTATTAATAAATGTTCAATTATATTTGATCATGTCCATGTGGAGCGGTTTTATCCTACCGAGAGGAACCCTCGCCGGCACGGCTCTGCGGTCGATCCAGAACGACACCCAGGACAGCATGACCATCAGCGTGGCCGGGAAATACGTTTGCAGCAGGAAGAAGAAGACGTGACGCCGGAGAGTGAAGTGTATGTAGAGACGATTGTACCAGCCTGGAAAACACAGATCTGGATTAATGTGCTTCGCTGATAGGGGAGCGTTCATGTGCAGCTGAATTATGTTTAACAGTACTTTACTCAAGATCAGTGGGACAGTGTTGGTGATAATGCACATTCACTTTCAAAGCTTAGACAGTGCTGTTCAAGAAACATAGCAGAGGAAACATTACAGCGTGTGGAAAGAGGGCTGAGATGTGTTTTTTACACTTCACATTCAATAAAAATCATCAAAAACAAACACACATGCATTAAACCAAACAAAACACATCACATCTCATCCGATCCTACAAACAAAACACGATCAGCGGTGCTATTGATGTTCACGGCTTTGTGGATCTTCATTTGAATTGAATTCATGAATTCAACACGTTTGTGTTCAGTTGCTATTTCAAAAATGGTGGTCAAATGTTTCTGTTCGTCTTGTTGGTCACAGTAACCCTGTCCCCAGGCCCTGACGCAAGTGCTTCTTACTTCTAGACCAGCAATGTTCTGGTGCTACTTACAAACCACTTTTCCTGGTTCAGAGCTGTGCTTTGGGTGTCGAAGATGAAGAACCGGGTTGAAACTAGGCTCCGGCTCTGAACCAGCACTCGTGCTTTGGTGGAAAAGGGGTATGTTTTGTATATTAGAGTGTTCTGGCAGCTTGTGTCCCTTCAAGCGCTGAATTAACATAAGAACACACTGCATGCTACGAGGAGGTGATGACCATCAATGTAGAAGCGGTGTGAAACATCATCTTATGAATACCAGGATTAATTATTAACCCCGGGTTATGAGCGGCGTGAAACACGAAGCACGATAACACAGGAGTCCCTTTACCTGAGTTTAGAGTGACCCAGCGTTAAAGGCATAATTCACACAAAAATCCAAACATGCTGTTAATTTACTGACCCTCAGACCATCCAAGATGCAGGTGACCGTTTTATTGAGTGGAACATTAAAGAAGATTTTTAGCTGATTATTTAAATGCAAGTCAGCTGCACTTTGAGAGTCAAAAAATAAAATAAAAAAAAAATCAGGCAAGACAAAATTAATATCCGTGGCTCCTGATGATATATTGAAGTGAAATTGGTCTGTGCATGAAAGTGATGCAGTGACACAATGATGTAATGTACATGCAGTTATATTATTAAAGCACCCAATAATGATGTGAAGCGTGAATGTTTTATCATGTCTAAAGCATATAAAGTGAATAAACTAGTCTTAATCAACTCACCTTTTTACATAAACGCTGAGAAACCATAAATTTGTTCATTTGGCCCCTTCATTCAAGCTCTCGGTTCACACATGCTCACATCAGCGGCTCATCGATCTTCAGTCCGAGTCGAAGCGTTTCCTCAGTTCAGTGTCTGTTTGAGGAACTGAATCAGTTCATTCATCACAGGATCAGATATACGCTGATATTTCAGCTCATTTCCAGTCGGAGTGACTGTCAGGCGTCTGAAAGTGAGTTTTGATTGAGTAACTTGTAGATCTGAGACATGAACTGATTCAGATGATTTGATGAACTGGTTCAAACAGTTCACTAAAAAGAACCGGTTCAGAAGAATGATTCGTTTGTGAACAGGACATCACTCTGGATCACAGGTGATAATGCTGTCAATAATGTTCAGCTTCTTGCACAGACTGATCATTTCTCTTCACAAGGCCTCAGTATATCATCAGGAGCCACGGAGATTTGTTTTGTGTTTATGACTCTCAAGTGACAGTAGCTGCTAACTTGTGTTTTATAAATCACCAAGGAGCACAGTTTCAGCTAACAATCTTCTTTACTTTCTCTTGGATGACCTGAGAGTGAGTAAATTAACAGCAAATCTTTGTTTTTCTGTGAACTATCCCTTTAACAAGTAAAGTGTGTATTCGTGAAAATAACCCAGACTAATATGAACTTGCATGCACTGCACAGAAGCCTGACGCTCAGCTCCTGCTCCAGACTCCTTCAGCAAACTCAGATCTACTGATGATCCAGAGCACAGCAGCCACATCACGTCCCTCCTGCTCTCCGGCTGCTTGATTCGACCTCAGGGCCGTGTCTGGATCTGCACCCTCGTACCACGCAACGTATCACACACCTCGTATCACGCACTAAACATGTCAGACGAGCATCTGAGAGCATCGAAGCATTACCTGTGCTGCTGTAGAACGCAAGCTTAGTTGTGGTGTGGAACTTCTGGATGAGAAACTGGGACAGAGAGATCTTGTCATCGGTGTTGAGCGACTCGTTGCCCTTCTTCCAGTAAAGCATAAGATCGTCGTCAGTGTACGCATCTGAAACAACAGTTCAAATAAATAACTGTCTTCAGAAGATGCATAGATGTCAGGGGAGGTGTCATGGACACGTGTGTGCTGTGTTTGTGTACGTACAGCTCTCGATCTCCAGTGAGCACGTCTGTGTGTCCAGAGGAAATCGACTCAGGTCCATGTTACACATGGCAGTGACGGTCACTCTACAACAACACAACACTCAGATGATTCACCACGTCGTCCAGTCGCACATCAGAAGAGTGGAAACATCCTAAATATTGCTATGCTCAGTATTATAAGTCTATCAAGTCTATTCTGTGCTCTTTATGGTGTTTGTTGATTGGCAGAAGCTCAGAGTCATTTTAACACACCTTCAGTGACTTGAGAAAATTAACTGGCAATAAATATTTTTTATTTAGCATATTTTGTGATTATTAATAATAATAATAATTATTATTTTTATTATTATTACTTAAAAATTAAACAAATCAAAGAAATATCCTAATATTATTGAACTGTAAATTGTAATTTAAATAATAATAAAACTATTTTTTTTAAACATTAATTTTTTTTTTTTTTACAATTTTTAAAAAATTGCTTGTAAATTGTAATTTAAATAATAATAAAACTATTTTTTAAAACATTATTATTATTTTTTACAATTTTTAAAAAATGGCTTTCAAGTGACAAACCATAGAGCTTTTATTTTGGTGGAAACCGCAGAGAAACTTTGAAATGCATCACTTTTATTGACAATAAAATTTGGGAAGATGTTTTGCACATTTTGAATTTTCAAATGCATGTTTTAAGTGGTGAAGGTCATGTGCTAAACCATATCACGCTCTCAGACACTGTTAGAATATTAAATAGTTAGTGGCCTAACGAGTAACACTGTTTGATTTAGTGTTTGGCGAGTGTTAGTTATAGGCCCTGCTCAGACCACAGAGCATCGCTGGAGGAGGAATGATTAGAGAGTCTCTTCGTTGACTGAGATCATTAACATCTGAGACTCTTTCTGTCAGGTTGATATGAAAGCGTTCACCTCAGACTGTACAGGACGTTTCCGTCGGGATACACTCGTAGCATCACGTTGTCTGTTGTCGTGTCATGGATGAAGGATCTTTTGGAATGAACAAGCACCCAGATCTTCTTCACCAGCCGGCTGTCGAACGTCATGCTTTGATTATTGGTGCTGGAGAAGGACAAGCGCTCGTCTTTCCAGTAATGTCTCAAATACAGGGTCATGGTAAAATCCTGAGGAGAAACACCAGACGGTAAAAACACTGAGTAATTACGACAGTTAAAGCAGTCACTTGAGGCTGTGCATCGCAGTGATTTCACCTGATCTCTGATATGAAGCAAAGCATTAATGCATCAGTGCTGCATTTAATGATAACTCATGTTTTAATGCTTTTTGTCATTGTGGCATTAGGCTACTTTTTGAATTAATTTAAATAAATAAACAAGTTAATAAAATAAATTATATTTATTTTTTGTCACAAGATTTTCATTGATTTATTTTTAACCCCCACCCCCAGCAGGGCAGCAGTAATACCCATGATAACGATGAAGCGGTCCATTCTTTTCTGTAAATTCAGATGATTCACAATAATAATAATAATAATAATAATAATGATAATGGCATGCTCTTAATCAAACACTCACCATGTCAGCCTCAGAGATGGTGTCGAGGCTTTCAACCTGAACATCCACACCGACTGGAATCGGAGGTCCTGTACATGGACAGTCAAAGACAAGATTGTTTCTCTCCTCACTTGTGTCAGTTCTATTTTTATACATTAAATTAACGCATCATTATCATGAGATATTTCCACCGTGGCTACAGTAGAGCAGCGCTCTCGTTCTGTGAGCAGACTGGATTTAACGCTGCAGTATCTGTGTCCTATTTTAGCCCAGACTCACTATCGTCTGTGACACGAGCGCTCAAACACAAGTGGGTCACGACCGCCTCACAAAGAAACTCGTGCTCTTCTCTGCGGTGCCTTGTGAAGCTGGATTAAGAGAGAGTTTTCACACGCAGCATCGCCGTGGCTTTGATTCCCAGGGAATGCATGAACTGATAAAAATGCACACCTTTGAACTAAAGAGTCTGACAAACACATAAACGTGTGTATGTTGTTTTAAAAAGAGTTGCACTGGATAACATGATCTGAACAATTAAAAAAACATCCATTAACACAAAACACACTGGCAAGGCAAACATTCTGAGATGTGTCGCATCACACGTCTGCAGTGTGTGAACCATGAACAACACAAATACATGCAGATCTATATGTGGCTCATGCTTACCTCCAAATGCTGGTCTCATTGTGAAATCATGATCATCTATCCTCAACAGCTGCTCAGATTTGGTCATAGGAGACTTTGTCATGTCTGGACTTCTTCTGAAGATTGGCTTCAATAACAGTAAGAGTAGAACTATTAGACAAAGCTCTGTGTGGACGAGGGACTCGATGAGACGCTTTCAGTAGAAATACTAACAAAAGAGCCGTATCCAAGATCCAAATTGAATTATGTTGTACCTGCCAGACTTGTGGGTTCCTCCATCGACTCGTGTTGTTTCTCTCCGTAATCTGTGAGGAAGAGAAAGAGAATGAAATCAAGTTCTGCTGTATCAACAGGATCTGCAGGCCTTTCTCCCGTGGATGTAAACTTGATCGTATGCTCAGAGCTGAGAGTACTGCACTCGTATTGCTCACATTTGACACGAGCACATAAACGCACAGGGATGTCACACTTCATCTGTGATATTGTACATTTTCAGTGTTTGCTTTAGTTCTTTTCGATCTCTTCCTGCTTGTGTTGTACAGCATCACATACATCTGAGCTGTTTGTAAAGCATCTGTGATGTTCAGCTCAGATCAAACACATCATCCTCATCATTATGTGCAGATGACAGCTGAGGAGCCACAGAAGAATCCGTGAGCGTGAAGCGATGTTTGATGTGATGTTGCTGCTCACCAGCAGCTGGTTAATAATCCACTCAGCAGAAATCCTCTCTGTTCTCCAGAACAAACCAGCAGTGTCTCCTCCACTGCCACGACACAACACTCGTCAGTACAGGATCCGGACACTGATGTGTGTTACGGTGCAGGGAGATAAAGGATCGTTATTGACACCGATGGGTCCATGAACATCCATGAATGAATGAATGAATGAATGAATGATGCAACCATAGAAACATTCCATTGCACAAAAGAATCTATGTAGTGGAAAAAGGTTTTTTAGATATTCTTCACACAAAGAAAATATTGCTTCCTTTAAGAACTGTTCACTGAAGGATTATTTGGGAACCAAAAAAAAAAACTATGGCATCACTTCAAAACACGAGACACTGTGTGTAAAACAAGACATGTTTCACTGAGATAAGGATGTTTCAAAAGAAACTCATTGAACCTTCGGAAGCTTTTCCATCAAACCGAGTTAAAAGGTTTACAGCCTCCAGACGAGGATCGCTGAGGAGAAACTCCCGGGAAATCACCATATGCTGTCTGATTACCAAATTTTAAGGGATGATGGCTTTCTAGTGCCTTCTGAACACATGAGAAGAGTAAGACTCACAAGAGTGAAAGTGAAGCTTTAGACACTGATATGAAATCCTGCATTAAACAAGCAGGCAGACAGAAGATCTTTAGATTTAAACATACAATAAAACAGCATAATTTCCAGACTTGTTCATTTTATTATTATCAACTTTCTTTGTTCTATGCACATGATGGAAGAAACTACAACTCTATTAGAAAAGCAAGCCATCGTTTCCCATCAGAGATGATTTCATTCCTTTACACTCGACAGGCCACGTTCACAACAGGATTATTACCTGCTTTGCTTGTAGGGCTCCGGTCTGTGACCTCTTTTGTGTGCTGATCTTCCGGCGGCGCCCACCAGACAGACGCAGATGAACACAAACACAGTCTCCAGCTGCATGGTGCTCATATCCCTGTTCAGTGTTCACATCCTCGACGCTCTGCAGCCGGAACGAGCCTCAATCCTTTCTTTAGTGATGCAGCCTGAACGGACACAGACGTCTGTTTAGTTAACATCATACACAGCTTAATCTCCACACTGGGAAAAGCAATTTTGACTAAACCCATAAATCCTTGAGCGTCAGACAGCACAGATTTGATCCGTCCAGTGGTGGATGCGCTCTGCTCGTGATGCGCCGCCCCAAACCAATTCTCCTAATGATACTGTGCTCTGCATTTCTCTGGCGAGGTCAGTCGTGAGGATGCTGCGTGGACAGACAGACACACAGATAGACAGACACAGACACACAGAGAAAGAAAGACAGAAAGACAGACACAGACAGACACACAGACAGAAAGACAGGCAGACAGACACAAACAGACACAGACACACAGAGAGACAGACACACAGAGAGACAGACAGACAGACAGACACACAACACAACACAACAGACACACAGAGAAAAGAAAAAAAAAAAAAAAAAAAAAAAACAAAAAAAAAAAAAAAAAAAAACAAAAAAAAAAAAAAACAACACAAAAGACAGACAAAAAAACACACACACACAGAAAGAATACACACACACACACACACACCACAGAAACACAAAAAAAACAAACAAAAAAAAAAAAGAAAAAACAAAAAAAAAAAAAAAAAAACAAAAAAAAAACAAACAACAACAGAAAGACAGAAAAAAAAAAACAGACAAAAAAAAAAGACAAAACAAAGAAAGACACACACACACACACACACACAAACACACAAAAAAAACAAACAAAAACACAAACACAAAAAAGACAGACAGAAAGACAAACAAACACAGACAGAGAAAAAAAAAAAACACAAACAAACACAGAGACAGAAACACAAAAAAACACAAACACAAAAAAAAAACACAAAACAAAAAAAAAAAGAAAAGACAAAAAAAAAAAACAGAAAAAAAAAAAACACACACAAAAAACAAAAACAGAAAGACAGACAGACAAAAAAAAAGACAAAAAGAAAACAAAAACACACAAAAAAACACAAAAAAAAAAAAAAAAAGAAAAACAGACAAAACAGAAAGACAGACAAAAACAAAAAAACACAAAAAAACAAAAAAAAAACAAAAGACAGACAAAAAAACACAAAAAACAAAAAAAAAAGAAAAAGAAAAAAAAAAAAAAAAAAAAAAAAAAAAAACAAACCCAAACAAACAAACACAAAAAAAAACAAAAAACAGACAGAAAAAAAAACACACAAAAAAACACAAAAAAAAAAGACAGAAAGACAAAAAAAAACAAACAAAAAACACAAAAAAACACACAAAAACAAAAAAAAAAAAAACAAAAAAAAACAAAAAAAAAAACAAAAAAACACACACAAACACAAAAAAAAAACAAAAACACACAAAGAAAAAAAAAGAAAAACAAAAAAAAAAAAAGACAAAAACAAACACAAAAACAAAAAAACAAAAACAAAAAAAAAGAAAGAAAAAAAAAAAAAAAAGAAAAAAAAAAAAAAAAAAAAATTAAAATTAATCAAAACACAACAAACAAAAAAACAAAAAAAGAAAAAACAAAAAGAAAAAAGAAAACAAAAAAAACACAAAAAAACAAAAAAACAAAACACAAACAAAAAAAAAAAGAAACAGAAAAACAAAAACAAAAAACAAACAAAAAAAAAACAAAAAAAAAACAAAAAAAAACAGAAAGAAAAAAAAAAAAAAAAAAAAAAAAAAAAAAAAAAAAACAAAAAAAAAAACAGAAAAAAAAAAAAAAAAAACAAAACAAAAAAACAAACAAAAAAAAAAAAAAAAAAAAAAAAAAAAGAAAAAAAAAACAAAAAAAACAGACAAAAAAAAAAAAACAAAAAAAAAACACAAAAACACAAAAAAAAAAAAAGAAAGACAAAAAAAAACACAAACAAAAAAAAAGAAAAAAAAAAAAAAAAAAAAAAACAAAAAAACAAAACACAAAAAAAAAAAAAAAAAGAAAAAACAAAAAAAAACAGAAACAAAAAAAAAAAAAAAACAAAAAGACAAACAGAAAAAAAAACAAAACAAACAAAAAAAAAAAAAAAAAAGAAAAAAACAAAAAACAAAAAAACAGAAAAACACACACACAAACACAACACAAACACAAAAAAAAAAAAACCGCGCCGCCCCCAAAAAAAAAAAAAAAAAAATACTGTGCTCTGCATTTTCTCTGGCGAGGTCAAAAAAAAGGAAAAAAAAAAAAAAGACAAAACAAAAAGAAAAAAAGAAAAAGACAAAAAAAAAAAAAAAAAAAACAGAAAAAAAGACACAAAACAGAAACAAAGACAGAAAAAAAAAGGCAGACAAAAAAAACAGAAAAAAAACAAAAAAAGAGACAGAAAAACAGAGAGACAGACAAACAAACAAAAAAACACACAAACACACACAAACAAAAAAAAACACACAAAAAAAAAAGACAAAAAAACAAAAAACAAAACACACAAACAAAAACAAAAACACAAAAAACACAGAGAAACAGAGAGACAGAAAAAACACAAACACAAAAAGAAAGAAAGACAGACAACAGAAAAACAAAAAAAACACAAAAACACAAAAACACACAAACAAGACAGACAGACAGAAAAACAAACAAAAAAAACAAAAACAAAAAAAAACACAAAAAAACAAAAAAAAAAAAGACAAAACAGATAGAAAAAAAAAAAAAAACAAACAAACAAAAAAAAACAATATGAAAAAAAAAAACAAACAAAAAACAAAAAAAACAAACAAAAAAAAGAAAGAAAAAAAAACAAACAAAAAAACAAAAACAAACAAAAACACAAAAGAAGAAAGAAAAACAGAAAAAAACAAAACACAAAAAAAAAAAAAAACACACAACAAAAAAAGACAACAGAAAAAAAAAAAAAAAAACAAACAAAAAACACACAAAAAAAAAACACACAAACAAGAAAAAAAACAGAAAAAAAAAACACAAAAAAAACAAAAACAAAAAAAGAGAGAAAAAAACACACAAAAAGAAAAAAAAGACAGACAAACAAAAAAAAAAACACAACAAAAAAAAAAACACAAACACACAAAAAGAGAAAGAAAAAAACAAAAACAAACAAAGAAAAAAAAAAAGACAAAAAAAAAAACAGAAAAAAACACACAAAAACAAAGAAAGAAAAAAAAACAAAAACACACACACACACACACACAAACAAAAAAAAAAAAACAAACAAACAAACCACACTGCACGCACACACACAAACCAAAAGAGAAAGAAAAACAGACAAACACACAAACACACACACACACAAACCACACACAAACAAACAAAAAAACACAAACACAAAAAAAAAACAAAAACAAAAAAAAACACAAAACACAAAAAGAAAAAACAGAAACAAAACAGAAACAGACAGACACAAAACAGAAAAAACACACAAACACACACACACATAAAACACACAACACACACACAAACAAAAAAGACAGAAAAACAAGACAGAAAAAAAACAAACACACACAAAACACAAAAACACACACACACACACACACACAAAAACAAAGGACAGACAGAAAAAACACACAAAACACACACAAATAGAAAATAGAAAGACAAAAAAGACAGACAGACAGACACAAAAACACACACACACAGACAGACAGACACACACACACACACACACACACACACAGAGAAAGACAGACAGATAGACACACACAAACACACACACACACAGACAGAGAGACAGACACACACACACACACACACACACACAGAGACAGACAGACAGACAGACAGACACACACACACACACACACACACAGACAGACAAACAGACAGACAGACACACACACACACACACACACACACACAGACACACACACACACACACACACACACACACACACACAAACACAGACAGACAGACAGACAGACAGACAGACACACACACATAGAAAGATAGACAGACACAGACAGACAGACACACACACACACACACACACACACACAGAAATACAGACAGACAGACACAGACAGACAGACACACACACACACACACACACACACAGAGAGAAAGACAGACAGACAGACAGAAAGACAGACAGACACACACACACACACACAGAAAGACAGACAGACAGACAGACAGACAGACAGAAAGACAGACACACACACACACACACACACACACACACACACACACACACACACAGAAAGACAGACAGACAGACAGAGACATGCACAAGAAGACAGGATAATGGGGAATGGGTTCAGCACTGCAGCTGGAATTGCTCGGCAGTTCTGTCTCGGCACGTTTAAGAGAAGTCAAACTCTGCAGTGACCAAACCTCTCATCAGCAGAAAGAATCAAAAGGTTAGACTCTCCTTTGCTGAGGAGCATGTTGTGTGGAGAGAGGAGAACTGCTCCAAAGTTCACGTTAGAGATGAGAGCAAGTTTAATTTATTTGGGTCTGATGGGAAACATTTTGTTGGGCGTCAAACTGAGGAAAGACTGAAGCCCGAGTGCGTAAAGAAGTCAGTGAAAGGTGGAGGAGGAAGTGTGATGGTTTGGGGATGTTTGGGTCTCTTATACAAATACATGGCAGAGTGAATACAAATGTTCATCAGAACCTCATTAAGCAACATGCTGTTCCTTCCCTGCAAGAATCTCCCAATCAGCCAAAGACAAATCTCCCGTCACACTGCAGAACAAATAAAGCAGTTCTTTGAAGCTTTGAGATGAGCAGTTCTTTGAGATGACTCTCGAGGGACATTCACGGAGTACCTGGACTGGGTCCGGATCCCCTTTGCAGTCCGTGAGATGGAGGAGGATCACAACACTTATATTCCCGGGGTGAAGAAGACACAGCTGAAAACAAATCAAACTAATCACAGGGGAAACAGGAACCATGCAAAACTAGTTTAACAGAGGCTCTCCTTTAAGGAACATATTCTAGATGCTCCAGAAAAATAAAAATAGCAATATAAAACAGTCCAGCCTGTGTAGAGATGATGCTGACCCCTGCGAGGACCTCATATGACCCCAACTTGAATCAACATGCACAGCTGCCAACATTTCTCTATACTGTCATCATTATGATCACACTTGTAATAATCACTTTAATGAGCTTCTGCCTAAAATTAATTCATGTTCTCTAACTGTATGATTCTTCACTTGTGAAATGAGCATTACTTGGACACATTCACTTCTGCTTTGTGATGTAGACACATGCATTTTCTGTAAAGCTGCTTTGAAACAATTTGTATTGTGAAAAGCGCTGTACAAATAAATTTGAATTGAATTGATTCAGATCATCAGCTCATTAGTAGAGACTCCAAGACCTGAAATGGGTGAGTCAGACAGAGGAGAGATTATAAATGTGCAGTGCTGGGGACACACTGTTTCAGTCTACCTTGAGGTTCACCTGTGATGTTGTGTGTTATAATTATCATCATCACCACGTCCCTTAATCACCGTCCTTCACCTTCACAATAATCCCCTCAAGCGCCGGGGCCAGAGAAGATGATCCGCTGTGAAGACGCTGACCACAGGGAGGAGCCCCGCTGGACTCCGCCCCTTACCTGGACCCCTCCTTTCTGAACACTGCCCTTATTTATGATTCCCCGGCACGATGAGGACACCAGACCCCCAGGTTATTTTAGACACTCCTTCCCCTTTGGACAATTTATTATCAGTTTGGGACTTTTTTTGTTTATTTTCTGTTAAATAAAAAAAACTCTTTGAGGCCTGAAGCCACGCCCACTGTGTCGTTTGCTCCTCCCACCACAGATGGTAAAGGTTTTTGAAAAGTTATTTTCTACCTTCATTCTGACCCAGAAACAGGTCTTCAAATTATAACGGTTTCCAACATTGATAACAAATCAGCATATTAGAATGATTTCTGAAGATCATGTGGCACTGAAGACTGGAGTAATGATGCTGAAAATACAGCTGCGCATCACAGAAATAAATGAAATTTTAATATGGGAGTATCAAATTCAATTCCTGGAGTTCCATCCCTGTTCCAACACACAAACCGTGTAGCTTTCAAATAAGCCTGAAGGACTTGATTAGTTGAATCAGGTATGTTTAATTAGGGTTGAATTTAAACTCTAAAGTGGAATTGAGTTTAACACCCCTTTATTCTTTTAAATTGTAATAATATTTCACAATATTACATTTTTTTCTGTATTTTTGATCAAATAAAGGCAGGCTTGATAAGCATAAAGAAACTACACTACACTTCACATAATAGGCCTGTAGGTGGCACTTGGGCTTCATGAAATAAGCGGTGTATCACTTTATAAATACAGGTGAATTGAACCCTACTTACCATTAATGAGACTTCTGGTGCTGCACGGTGCAGCGCAGTGCTTTGCAGTCAGTTAACATTTATTTTCTCAGTGATGCAACTTGATTTATAAATTGGGACAAACCGCAGATCCAGATACTGCTCCGTTCACATTGGCCTATTCGGTTTGAACTTCTTATTATAGTATTATACATGACAAACAGGCATTTATGAATTATGTAACATTAAAAAAATATATTATATGTGGATTTTTTATTAAATCGACACACTAGCTTTGATTACTGATTTAAAAAAAAAAATGTTTAAATTGTTTGGTTTATTTCTTTCCTTCCGTCGTCCCCTTTGGCACTCACTGAAAGAGCCATGTTCTGCTCTAGAGTTTCAGAACAGACTGTAGAATATCAGTCACTCAAGCACTCAGACAGACAGATGTGTAAAAATAGACAGCAATTTTCCCACTCTTGAGTCATTCGTTACTATTTTTGTACACATTGACATGTAAATTATAATTCAAATGCATTTTATTTTATTGAACGCAATATTATCATTGCTATTTGTCTGAGAGGGGCGTTAAAAAAGCCAAAAGAACCTGAGTGCATTCTTTATTCATCATTTTGTAGAAAAAAGGTTGAATTTTAAACATTATCCATCTGCTCACCTTCCACCTCTCACAAAACTGAAAAAAGAACGAACCTAACGCATCATATCCATCATGAAAACAAACACTCAGTTGCGTTCATTTGTCACGTGACAAACGCAATAAACGAAATATTCAAGAACGATCTCTCTCTCTCTCTCTCTCTCTCTCTCTCTCTCTCTCTCTCTCTCTCTCTCTCTCTCTCTCTCTCTCGTTTGGCTCCAGAACGATTTGAAACATTGTCAATAACTGTTAGATTATAATAAAATACAATCAACTATAATTTTGCAGTTATTTAATATGTATTATAAACGACCATTTAACAAGAGCTGTATAATCCTGATCTGTACGTTTTACTTTGTTTCTGTTTAATTTGACGCGTGTCTGTGTTTCGGGTGACTTTTATTTTGACATGTTCGGACGTGTCGTTGTTTCCGGCTGTTCCGTCATTCACGCTTTCAAACATGGAGTCTATTTTCCACGAAAAAGTAAGAATCGCGTTTTAGCGAATTATATTTATGACTTATATTTATGTTTCTCACATGTGCTTGACTCGATAAATGAGAGTTTTGTCTGCGTGTCATCGTATCTGTACACTCATGAGCTCATTCGGGTTTATATGAATGGTTTATATTTGACTGTCAACAATCAGAAATGTGCTGAAAATCTCTTGAAATGTTTGTTTACTGTCAGCGTGTGTCCCTGTCAATATTCTCATTATTCAAACATGTACCCTGGTTCTTCATTATACACTAGTACTGAATGAATACCACGTGACCAAACCTGTAGTCCAGACTAGTTCTGCTTGTGTTCAATCCTGCAGTGGTGATCAGTGATTATGGGATGTCCTTCAGTGATTTAACTGAAGTAGATGAGTGATCTCAGAGGTGTGTGTGTGTGTGTGTTTCAGCAAGAGGGCTCTCTGTGTGCGCAGCACTGCTTGAACAACCTCCTGCAGGGGGAGTACTTCAGTCCAGTGGAGCTGTCCTCCATCGCGCAGCAGCTGGACGAGGAGGAGCGCATGCGCATGGCTGAAGGAGGCGTCCAGACCGAGGAGTACAGGACCTTTCTGCAGGTGCTCCACACACGCCTCTGTTCACAGAACAAGGTCACTGCTACACGTGATCACAGTCGTAATACTCTGTGTTCTGCACTCTTTAGCAACCGTCGGGAAACATGGATGACAGCGGCTTCTTCTCCATTCGGGTGAGGCACAGTAAAGCGGTTCAGTGCAGTGTGAGGACAGTGTGTACATGCCTTCTGAATTCATGGTCCGGGTCTTTTGTGCATGATTTCCAAATGTTTGTCTGTCATCATACTTTAAAGACTCGCTCCACCTCTGAAACAGCTTCCTTTTCAAATGTTCCCATCTGATGGTCTGAGTCTGCCGTCAGTGTTTCGTGTGGACTCTGGTTCAAACTCTGGTTCAGTGAAAACTCTGAGTATATTAACTCTAAAATGAAGGAAACTCTGGGTTTTCTGTTTCAGAATGGGAGGTTTGTCGAAGCAGAGTAAGTCAAGCCAGTTTCTGAAAGAGAGGTAATAATGGTGACCTACACTGTGAAGCTGACCTGGTGAGAAGCAGGCTTTCTTCAGTAAACCCAGAGTTTATTACAGACTCCTCTTCCTTTTTAAAGCATAAGTGTTGTTTAAATACCTCATTCAATTATTCACGTTGCAAAAAATGCAGTATTTTTATCTTATTTCAATTACAAATATCTAGAATTTCTTACTTTAACAATCAACTATATATAAAAAAAAAAAAATATTCATCCTTTTTCCCTGGGAAAATAATGCATCATATTAAAAAAAACACAAAAAATCATCCACCATCAGAGAAAGAAAAATCTTAATAATAAAAACAAATACCTTAAAACAAGCATATTTTTAATTTCTAACCCCACTGACAGATAAGAAAAATAAGCAAAATAAGAAAAAATGCACTTCAGTATTTTTCCCCCATGGAAACAAGACTAAATACCTTATGTCTTTTTTATGTAGAAAATACATATTGATTTAAGAATATTTAGATATTTTGACTGTAAACAAGAAGACAAAAGTTCTAAGTAAGAAAAGCATTTTCTGCAGAGCAGGTATTTCAGTGCACATATTTTCATCATGCAGACACGGTCAAACTGAATATCTTGGCATATTCACATGCATATGTGTTTGGGCGGTATCATTTTAAATAGTTTTGTTTAAAACATCAGAGATGCCAATGAGGCCAAACTAATAAATCATCTTAACTTGATAAGATCAAAAAGAGGAGTTTGACTGCACTGTAGCTCAGTGATGTAGAAATCAGTTTAAATGAGGCTCATCTGATGAATGATGTTAACTTGATAAGATCTCGCTGTGACCTCTGGAAGTAACACAATCATTAGACTTTCCTTCAGGATTTCCAGTGTGGTTGTATGCACTGATGACACACATACAGTATTCTCATCATCACACCTTCTGATAATTAACACTGATTACTGGATGGAATGGAAGGATGCCAGTTCAGCTGTTCTGAACCCGAAAACTCAGAGTTTCCCATCTCAGGGTAAATCAACTCAGAGTTCAGTTGTGCTGTGTTTTGTGTGTTTTTGTGTGTTGTTGTGTTGTGTGTGATGTGTTTTGTTTGTGTGTGTGTTTGTTGTGTGTTTTTTGTGTTGTTGTGTTTTGTGTTGGTGTGT